>NC_137005.1:20400340-20642840 GCF_032717465.1 Coenobita brevimanus
TTGTGAATCTACAGTATTATAATGAATACTATGTATTAATAGATAAGAATTAGTTGCTACATGCTCTCGTAGGTTCGCCAGCAGGGCGTGACCGAGCGATATCAGGACTCTAAAATATCATAATACAATACATAATAGCTGCTAGCATACATAGGTACTCTAGAGGTTAAGTTAAAGTCATAGCTGGGGCATGGAGGATGTGAAGTTTGCACCCTCTCTCAGCAGGAATGCCACACACAGCACAATAGGCCACAGAGCACCTTGTGACGCCTGATAGGAAAGTCTCCCGAAATCGATAATATTCTACTCAACCGTACAATAGGCCTACACGTGACCAAACTCTCCTATACGAGAGAGAATGAGTTAGGAGGCAGCAGGAGACAGGAGAGCTAGTGAGCAGGGGATCTAGACTCTAGAGAGAGAGAGAAGCACGGTGGAGTGAAAGGGGCAGGCTCACAAGGTTAGCAAGCATAAAACACACTCACCTCCATACACTCTTGTGGGACACAGTGTAAATTTTGAGATATCGCCTTTGAAGCAATAAACTACAATCTACAAACCCCAGTACTAATCTTATTTCTCTCTTGTCATCAATTACAAGTAAATTACGGTTATCTCCTACAAATCTACTCACTGTCTACTACAGCTCGGCTACAACTACTATATAATCAATTACAAGTCTGGTAGTGAAGCTTGGACCTTGTTAGAGGGACACAAGTCAAGAATGAGAGCAGTGGAAGTGAATTGTTGGAGAGGAACATGTGGAGTCACATGGAGAGTCAGACTGACAAATGAGGAAGTGAAGGAGCATTGTGGTTTTTGATGTAGATGTGATAGGAAGCGTTAGGAGAAACACTTGATGTGGTTTGGCCATTTGGAGAGGATGGGGAGTGAGAGACTGACAAGTAGAGTGTAATTGAGTGGAGGGGAAGAGAGGGAGGGGGAGGGCAAGGATGAGATGGAGGGATGGAGTAGAGAGGTATATGAGAGAGGGGAGTGTCAGCTGGGAGCAGGGCAGTGAAATGGCAGAGGACAGGGCAACATGGAGGCAATTTTTTTGTGGCCACCCCGTACGGGCTTAAGGCATCTGGCAATAGATAGATTGATAGATAGAAAGAAGGCATATGACGCAACTTGGAGTTAAGGTCTCCATGTTTATGGTCTTTGGGGTCGCTTACACGTTTGCAATCAGAACTTCCTCTCTGAGAGAAAATATCAGGTGTGTGTGGGATATGAGCTCTTTCGCCTGTACACTGGGGAGTATTGAGTGCCACAGGGTTTTGACTGTGGTATTATGTGCTGTTGCAGTTAATGGAATTGTGGAGGTCCTACCAGAGGGAGTGAAGTGCTTCCTCTTTGTGGATGATTTCTCTGTTTCATTTGCTGCATCCAATACGTCGGTGGCAAGGCGCCAACTGGTCTTGCAATACATCGGGCCATTACCTGGGCTCAAAAGCGTGGCTTATATCCTCCTCATGTAAGACCGTTGCAGTGCACTTCTGCCGATTACATGAGGTGTATCCTGACCCAGATTAATTTTCAAATGGCCAAAGAATTACTTGCAGGGAAGAAGTGAGGTTGTAATGCCTCATCTGTGTCCCCTGTTTTACTTGGTTTCCACATTAAAGCAGATAAATGCTCCTTGTCTGAAGATTTTGAATCTTTTAAAGGTTCTGGCTCATACTAGATGGGATGCTTAACACGAAACCTCCTTCTCCTCTATCAAGCTCTGATGTTATCCAATGAGACCCCAACACATGACTGATTATAGTTCTGTCCAGCACACTTTTAATAACCTCCATCTGTAATTTCCTCACCCATTTAGTTGTCTGGCAAAGGAAATCATGACTAGACTGTCTCCCATGTACTTCAGTCTTAGGTGTGTAGACATCTGTGGTTCCATCCTGGTGGTTACCTGATGTCATGTTTTACCATTATGTCCCAGCCCCTAAGTCGGTAATATCAGATGTGGTAATCTGTATCCAGTTTTTAGTTCATGTTGCCCATCATCATGGGTCTGCCCAGGTTTTTAGTGACAGCTTAAAGTCTGATGTTACTGTTGGATCTAGGGTTGCCTTCCATAATTTTTAGCCAGTGTGGCCCCCTACCTTCTTCAGTCTCAACTTTACTGCTGAGCTGTCAGCAATCCTTATGGCTCTTCAGTTCACTCTTGCCTAAGAGGCACTCAGTTTTATTTTTAGTGACTCCAAGTTAGCCTTATTTGTCCCATGAGCATTTTATCTCCCTCCACCCCGCGGTGTTGATGTTGAAGGGAAATGAATGTACAGATGAGGCAGGAAGGGCAGCAGCTCCCCTTGATGTCTCTATCAGACCTCTGCCCTATAGAAATTACTTCCTTGTAAATAAGCCTGTTGTCCAGGCCTCCTGACAGGATGCAAGGGATACACTTCTTGTTCCAAGGAAGCTATGGGAGGTGACTGTGGCAGTTAGTCAATGGGCCAAAACAGCCATGCCCCGTCACTGGGAAGTTGCCGTGACCCGAAAATAGATTGGTCATAGACGTTTAAAGCAATGCCATCTCCATGAGGGAAGACCCCCTCCTTATTGTGAAATTTTTCTGGTCCCACTGGCTTACTTGAGTGTCGCAATCTGGGGGATACTCGTCGTCGATACCGCTCTAGGTTCAGGGTGCGAGATGGGTCTAACATCCTCTCATCAGTCCTTGGAGAAGAGGCGTGTATGACGGGAGGAACCACCTTGTTTTGATCCAATTTCGCATGAAGCATATCGACTATGAGATCAATCGGTCAAAGATCAAGTTTCAGGGTAAACTTTAACTTTAGGTAATTAAGCCAACTGTTAGGGACGGATGTTGCACTCACTAAGTTTTCCTTATTAGCTTTTGTGTGGACAATGGCTCCGTGTTGCTGTCGACTCACTGTGATGAGCAACATTGAGCCAAACTGAGAATACTGATTAGTGTGTTGGCGGGGAGGGAGGGAAGACCGTATCCTTCTGTTTATAGGTTCCTCAGCACCTTTTCTCTAATAGGTTTTGATGGCGCAAATAATAAAAATTATTCGTTCCAAACGCACTGCTTGGGTATTTCAGTTAGCTAGACAGTACTGTCGAAAGGAAATGTACACTACCTTGAGTAATACTTGGATAAGAAAATATATACTTAGTAAAAGTATACAAAGGTACGTAAGCTTTCAACTCTAGGTGAGCATTAGTAAGTGACTTAATTAGTAAAAGTGGATTATGACGCGTAAATATATTACACCAAATACGAAGATGACTTAATAATAATGAAGCCAGGAGAAAAAATTGCAGTAGATCATTCTCCCTGAGCAATCAGAACATAATCACATTATTTTTTCCTTTGTAGTTGGTGCACTTTAGAGAGTTGAGTTTTCTCATGTTTATCTGAGTAGAGTTTGTGCTAAGTGTTAACCTGTGTTGGCGGAAGCACTTTAAATCATGGTAACTGGTCGCTGACCTAAAAATTTTCTGATTAAACATGTACGAGTATCTACCTGTCTATCTGTCTGTCTATCTATTTATCATTCTGTACACACACACACACACACACACACACACACACACACACACACATATATATATATATATATATATATATATATATATATATATATGAGAGAGAGAGAGAGAGAGAGAGAGAGAGAGAGAAAGCATGAATGTAAAGTGAATAAGAGTAGGCAAGGTGCAAATGACACAGACTGAGCAAGAGTTGTGCATTTAGAATGTACGTAGCTTAAGACGCGGGTAAGATAGTGAGTGAGTGCTTAAGTGCGTTGAGTGGTAGTGGGTTAAAACTGTATGGGATGCGTTATTTAAAATAGTGAGGGATGAGTGAGTGAGTGAGTTAAAATTGTGCAGGTAAGCGGGTGAAGAATGGGGGAGGGGGGAGTGAAAGAGTTAGTCCGTGATTCAAATAGGAGTGTGTATGTGACCTCAGCGTGTGACGAGTGAGTGATTACTTGTGTGAACTACAACTATAAAGGTTGGCACCTTCTTTATATTTATCCCTCAACTCGTATTTAAATTTGGAGTTGTATGCAAGATTTAATTCCAGACATTTCACACTCCTCGCTCTAACCTAGTCCTGTGCTCGGGGTTGATTTTTCTTTTTTTTCCGCTTCCTTAGTGTCCTTCCTCTGTAATTATATATATTTGCTTTTTTTTTTTTCTATATTTCATCTCTTTCATACATATAGCGACCAAATTCTCTCAGTTTTCTTCCATTTTTAATAGTTTCTCTCTCTCTCTCTCTCTCTCTCTCTCTCTCTCTCTCTCTCTCATTTTGTGCGAGATAATGGGAGTTCAAGGTTTTAGCTCAGCTTAAGTATAAAAATGAAATCATAGCTACCTAACGTTCAAATATCATGTCATCACTGAGGAATGTATTCCATTTTACGAATGGGGCTTATATCTAAGTGAGAGACGTAGCTACACACAGTGTAAAACAGCTCCTTTTAACGTATTGGTTTGTCTCAGTAATTCCTCACTTGAGAGTTTTTCCCTTCCACTCCTTGCTGTTTGCTCTTAATACCTTATGTCGCACTTCTCACATCATTTGATTTAACATTTTTCTTCTTTTGGCATTTCATTACCTCACGTTGGGTCAATCACAGAAGCTATTCATTCACCGCCTTTTTAAGATATTAAGTTTCGCCATTTGAAAGTTGTTGTCTCCTTTAGTTTGCTTTCATTGGTGTTTCACTTGATTACGTTGTTTATTACCCTTTCAGTAGATGGAACCAGTCCCGCGACACCTTCACATGTATGTAGGGAAATGTGAGGATATCACCGCCCAGCACATGTATTGTAAGCAGTCTCGTATGTCCCACGACACAGGGAAGAAAAAAAAAATCATGATTTAATTTTCTGCCTATTCTGATTTAAAACTCACATAGATTTTTTAAAAAATTATACCTTTAGAAGTTACCCAATGCAAACAGGAAAGACTGGACGATGATGATGCTTATATTAATGGCAACATTGTTGAATATGTCGGTTCATTTTATATATATATATATATATATATATATATATATATATATATATATATATATATATATATATATATATATAATTTCTTCTTCGTTTCTTTCTTTATTTTTTTTTTTTTGTCTAAGAACTTTCCTTCCATTATATGAACCCGTTTAACTGCGTCATTTCCTTGAATTTACGTCTTAGTTTCCTATACTGCATGAACCAGTGCACCGCCCCGTCCTTCTCCTATGGTCAGACTCAAATTTGAAGTCCGTTTGGGTGGGGCCCGAGAGGGGATTTCCCTCTCTACAGCTCTGCCGCATCAACCCCAGTACCTATCTCTCTCTCTCTGTCATATGTCAGCTATTTACCAATTGAAATTGTATATTAAATATTCTGTACTTATTAAATATATCAAATAAGGCTATATAGTGCTATGAATGTGTCGCTTTTTAGGATAATAGCAATGATTTGTATAAATTCCACACCACGTGACAACGTCGCTTTCCGACGTTGCCAGAGGTCAAGGACACCCACCTCAAACTACAGGTGACCGATCACTTCCTGCCTGATCCCCACCACGATGGCAGCTACTCCGACTCGCTCTCGTGTGCTCCACAATCGGGAGAAAGAACTTATTTACAATGTGAACAAGTATTTTCTAGAAGAAAGATCAGAGAGAGGCCTTATGCCTACTGAGGAAACCTCTAAAAAAAAAAAAAAAAACGTGTCAAGACTTTTACCTCACTGGTGGTGTGGAAAAAAGGTCGAAACAATATAGAAGAAAACACAACTTATAAATATATAAAAACTTTCTCAATCAACTGAGTGAGAGAGAGAGAGAGAGAGAGAGAGAGGAGGTTTGGCAGAGCTGTAGAGAGGGAAATCCCCACGAGGGCCCCACCCAAACGGACTTCATATTTGAGTCTGACCATAGCCATCCAATATTCTTAAGTGAAATGAAAATGTGGTTAGTGGAGGCCAGCATAGCAGGCACGGTCAAATAGAGTTTATTGGACTACTCAGCGATGAGAAAGAACTAAATTGGTGTAGTGAAGGAAGGGTAGTCCTGCGAAAATGTGTGTATATATATATATATATATATATATATATATATATATATATATATATATATATATATATACAGTACAACCCCGGAATTCGTACACAATTTGTTCCTTGAGACTGTACGAGTTGCGAATTATTCTCAAACCGAATAATTTTTTTTCCATAAGAAACAATGTTATTTGCATTAATCCGTTCTTTAGTATGGAGGAAACGATATCGCCATACTATAATGAATGGCAAGATCGGAGACACGGGTTCCACTTTCAAACTTTGCAATGAGTTCTTTTTTTAGCTCAATTGTTGTTCTTACTGCTTTACTTTTAGCTCCAGCTGACTCACTAAACTATAACCAAATTTTGCCGCCTGGTGGTTTGGTGGGTAATTATTCGCTCCAGTCGGATTGAGGCGGTGAAGGTTTATATCCAAGGGGTGGTTGGGGTTTATTGCTCAAGTTTTACCACTCACCGATGAGTGAGGCTGGTACTGTCATCTTAAACGTCAGGACCAACTGCCTAGCCTCGGGCTCCTACTCTCCTCATGGGGCAATATAGGATTGGATGATATATATATATATATATATATATATATATATATATATATATATATCATGGGCGAGTTTCAGTTTCATGGCGATTGATATGCTTTTTTCCTAATGACATACCCATTGGTATTACAACACGTGTACATGGAATAGGTTGGGGGTGGGGGGCTGACACTTCCGGGGGGTTTCATTCTTCTGTGCAGAGGAAGTTGAGAAGGGGAGAGAGTACATCGACCCTCCGGGGTATATTGCTCCACTGATGACACGAATACATGATTTTATTCAGCAGATAATTGTGGTAGCTGTAGTCTTTTTGGTAGCTGTGGTGGTTTTGGTTGTGGTTGTAGTGATGGTAGCTGTTATGATGGTTGTGGTGGTGATGATGGTCGTGGAGGTAGATGTGGTGGTAATGGTGGCAGTGATGAAGATGGTGATGGTGGTGGTGGTGTTGGTGGTGGTGGTCGAATTTGGAATGATCATATTGGAAGAGGTGGTGATGGTGGTGGTAACGGTGATTGTGGTGTTGGTAATGGTAGCTATTCTGAAACGATTGATTTAGGCAAGTGCTTTGCGGTTCTATTGGGCCGCAAAGCACTTGATTCCAAAGCAAAGCTTGTTTTAGAGACAGCTCACGTTCGTAAAGTGGTAAGCGGCCCCAGAATCTTTTGTATATATCTCTCTATGTCTATCAATCTACCTACCTACCTATATATATATATATATCCATCCATCCATCCATCCATCCATCATCCAACCCCATGCTGCCCCACGAGGAGCGCAGGAACCCGGGGCCAGGCAGCTAGTCCCGACATCCAAGATGAGAGTGACCAACCTCACTCATCCCTGAGTGGCACCACGAGAGCAACAAACCCCAGCCATCCCTTGGATACAAATCTTCACCGGCTCAATCCGATTGGAGCACAATAATTACCCACTAAAGCACCAGGCGCCAAAATTTGGTTATATGGTTAACACCCAGCATAGTAAATGGTTTCCTGGTGTACAGGAAACCATTTGGCTTTTCACTCAGTGTAGAGTCACCCATAGGCAGAAGGAAATGGAAAGAATGAAGGAATGAAAGACAGAAGAGGGAGTGTAAAGTCACCCGTAGGCAGAAGGACGAGGAAAGAATGAAGGAAAGAAAGATAGAAGAAGATGGAAGGAAAGAAGGATGAAGGAGAGGACAGGGCAGACACCCGAGAGCAGCACTACATTGAGTGAGTGGATGGTGAGCGCCCCCACCTACCACTAAGATATATATATATATATATATATATATATATATATGTGTGTGTGTGTGTGTGTGTGTGTGTGTGTGTGTGTGTGTGTGTGTGTGTGTATTTATACAGTCTGGCGAGAATAGAATAGAATGAAATTTAGCAGAGCACAGGATGAACGATAACTACGTCACTGGAAATAGCAAAGTCCAGAAAAGTTTTTGGTTATGGGAAAGGAATGTGGAGAAGGAGAGGAACCTGAAAAATCCGTGATCTGACAAAGAAACAGAGGGAAGGACTGGCTGTAGGAAAGATATAAAATAAATGAGTACATGGTTTTAAGGCAGAAAATGTTGACTGGAAGAAGGAGAAAAGTGGAATGTGGGAAAAGTTATTGCAGAAAACACGTGCCTGTGCGAAGGAAATGGCTTGATGGAGGAAAGTGGCAGGTGGAGGGAATAATTGAAGATAACCAAGGACAGAGAGAAAAATGTTTGGAAGAATTTACAGTTATCTGAGGAACAAGACTAGTTATAAGGAACCGCTTAGTGGAAAGAAGGCTTGGATGGAAGATGCATAAGAGAATGAAGCTTAGTAGAGTGTTGGATGAAACAGACAGGTTGGTGGAAGACGGGTTAGGTGAAGGATGAACAGTGGAAGCAAGAGCTTGGGAATTGTATGAGTAAAGAAAATGAAAGGAAAAAAGAACAAGATAGACAAGAAAAGGGGGAATGCTTAAAAGGTAGCGAATGGATTGGTGAGGTGGGTAGGCAGGGCTGAGTGGATGAATGGGTGTGGTGGGACATGGTTGAGTGGATGAATGAATGTGGTGGGGAGGGTTAAGTGGATAAATGAATGTGGTGAGGCAGGTTGGGTTGGGGTGTGGGTGTGGTGGGGCAGGGTGGGTAGGTATGAGGGCAGGGTTGAGTGAGTGTGGAGGGGTAGAGTGAATGGGAGGGTGGGTGTGGTTGGGGAGGGCAGTGGAGATGGGTGGATGAGGTTGAGTGGATGAAAGGTGTGGAGGAGCAGGGTGAGTGGAAGGGTGAGTGTGATGCGGCATGGTCGGTGGGGTTGGTGGGTATTGATGGGTGGGTGTGATGGGGCAGTTAAGATGGGTGAGTAGGAGGGCAGGATGGGTGGGTAAGGGGTAGGCAGGGTGGGTGGGAAGGTGGGTGAATGGATGGATAAGGAAGGAGGGTGTTTGGGTGAGCAGGGTGGGTGGAAGGTTTAGTGGATAGTGGAAAAATAGGTCCATGGTGATCCATGTGGAATACATCCCTAGATAAATGGACCAATGACGAACAGAGGTCGGTTGGGTAAAATTAGACCCCGGGGGTTTTCTCTCACAGGAGTGGCTATCCTGCGCCCCAGACGTTGCCGAAATGGATGATCACAGGACGTTACCCGTTAAACGCCGGGTATCCCTGCTGACTTGTACAGTACATTCTTCATTTGCGGAAATTAAATTGACTCGATGTGACACTACCATTTATCTGACACTTATAACAATGTACTGCAAGTAGTCTCTATACTCTTTCTAAAACCAGTGGTGACAAAATCTAATACCATTTTTATAATTCTGATCAACAGCAGATAAATGGAATGCATTGTCATTTCACTAGCTCCATTATACCATTCGGACAACCTTGGTAAACTAAGCAATAATAATTATAGTCTGGATTCCAGGTTCTTTTTTTTTTTTTTCCGAACTCTAGACATGTACTGGTATAAGATGTATTGACTGCAACTATACCTTCAGTATCTACCCCCTTTTTAGTTACAAACATTAGAAACATAAAGGAACCCTCCTTGAATGTACATTTATAATACTCGCCAGTTATTATGTTCAGATTAGGGAAAACATTGTATGTCCAACTATAGGAGGACCTTTAACAAATAACGATTGTAGTAGTATAAAAATAGAATGCATGCGACATACAGACTGTCAACAGTCCCAAGGGAATGCAGGATTGTCTTCATACACAAACACAGAAAAAAAAAATCTAGCACCCAAGGAACTGGCTGTCCCCAACGTTACCCGCGAAATTTTAGAAGCGCTACAAATTCGTGTTACAACATTTCTCTCTAAAATTATGTATTATGATCTGACCTTTGACTCCATTAAACTCGTTTATGAAATCAAAATCAAAACTCAAAAAAGAAAAGGAAAATATCTGGAGAAGAACCATGCCCCGTGTATAGATTGCCACACCTATTTCCACTAACAAACTTACCAACCAACTATCTCCATGTACAGAATGACCTCCGACTTACCCCCACGTACAGATCTGCCTCCCACCTTTCTCCACGTACAAATTCTCTCTCCCCCACTCCCACCAACAGACCTGCCTCCCTCATACCCTGTCGTATAGACCTACATCCCAAGTACAAACCTACATCCCAAGTACAGATCTACATCCCACCTACCTACACATACTGTACATACCTGCCTCCCACCTATCCCCATACACAAACCTGCCTCCCTCCCATCCAACTGTTTCGACCATAAAGTTACAACCAACACTGCATAACACACTGTCTTGACCAGGCAACACAGACGATGCCATATCTATTGTGTTGACGGGTACTGGGAGAGAGAGAGAGAGAGAGAGAGAGAGAGAGAGAGAGAGAGAGAGAGAGAGAGAGAGAGAGAGAGACATACAGACAGACAGATGAGATTGGAAGCGACAGAGAGAGAGAGAGAGAGAGAGAGAGAGAGAGAGAGAGAGAGAGAGAGACGAGACTGGAATCAACAGAGTAAAATATATGAGGAAAAGACGAAGACTAAAATGGAAGTAAGAGACAGAAACGCAAATGAACATGTAGATGAAAGAGAACTGTGTATAAGCGACGGCAATGGAGGGAAATAAGGGAATGGAACTGAGACAGAGTATGACATGTGCATGAGTATGTGTGATAAAGCAGATTAATAAACGTATGAAAGGACGAGAGCGAAGGCGAGTAACAGACACAACTTTCACGGTGTAATTGGTTGGTTGTATCTCTCTCTCTCTCTCTCTCTCTCTCTCTCTCTCTCTCTCTCTCTCTCTCTCTCTCTCTCTCTCTCTGGAAGTTAAGTGTTTATGCAACAAACCAAGAACCAACAGGCCGGAAGCTCCCCAGAGCATTGTTTCCTCCAGGATGAGCTGAACAACGATTACGAGACACAGTCAAGATAAGTGTATGGCTACAGATGTGTGTGGGATGGGGAAAGGCCTAGTGTGTGTGTGTGTGTGTGTGTGTGTGTGTGTGTGTGTGTGTGTGTGTGTGTGTGTGTGCTTTATTTTTAACAGATATGTTATGTTTGTTAGGGCATGACTACTTGTTGACCAAACTGTGACTTTGTGTGTATAAGTTTTTTCAAGTTGTTACTGTTCTGGTACTACCCCAGTCTGCCTGATCGAACTAGCCCATGAACCGCAGGAAAGTAAACGGCCCTGCAGGTCGATAGCACAAAATGAACTACTTTTCCCATGAGGCTGATGGCGCCTCGTCAAAGCGAGGCTCGGGGGACTTGTATGAAGGTTTCATTCCTGGGTAGACGCCGCATTTTCATCTCCACTCAGCTAACTGGGGCAGCATTGCAGGCTCCACGTCACCCCGTTACTTGGGTCTCGGGTAAACAATCATCGTTATAAATCATTTCCTGAGTTACAAGAAACCATTTGGCTTGCCACTAAGTGTAGAGCCATCTTATGGCCACGTTATGTGAAAGGTAGAGTAGTACATAGTGACAGGAAGATGGGAGAAATAGGAACAGAGGTAGACAGATACAGGGAAAAAAAAAATAGACATTAACTAAGAAGTCAGCTCTACGTGAAGTGAATGAATAGGGGGCGCCCCCACTTACCACCTGCTATGCTCGAGGTAATTGATTTAGTGAATAATACTTGAAGGTCATTTTTCTTGATTGGAGTGTTCTGCTTGTATTACCAGCGCCATTTTGAGCTACTTGGACTTTCTCAAGTTATGTGACCTTATAAATGCAGTTTTGTTTACATTTCGTCAAAGTGGTTAGGGATCTTTGCCAGCTTAAATTCTCTCTCTCTCTCTCTCTCTCTCTCTCTCTCTCTCTCTCTCTCTTTCTCTTCCTGCTTAACCCATTAGTTGCCTAAGGTACTAAGCGTACGGCCCTCCGCCTATCGGCTTACTGTATAGTCGCGAAGCTCATAGGTCCCTACCCCAGGGTTCCTTTCTTTATGAAAATTTGAAAATGCCCAGTTCTGTCCATTATATTGGATGCTGGGCACCAATGAGTTAAAGAAGCTGATAGAGTTGCCAGTGTTTATTTAACCCATTAGTGGCCAGAGGTCTTGTGAGAGGGATTCTGCTGGACAGGTACTAAGCGTACCGCCCTCCGCCTATCGGCTCATAGTCGCTAAGCTCATAGGTCCCTACCCCGGGGTTCCCTTTTTTAAGAAATATTGAAAATACCCAGTTCTGTCCATTATATTGGATGCTGGGCACCAATGGGTTAACTTTGTCTTTACAGATCTCTCCTTCTCTCCTTCCTCCTCTCGTCCTATAGTCTTTCACATCATCGAGAAGGGAAAAAATCTGATATCTTCTTTCGAAGCCTAAAAATAGCCAACAAATCCTCACTTTTCTTGATTTCTCATATTTTAAATACAGAAAAGGCTCATTTTTTTCCCCTGAACCTCAAGAGGTCCGAGATGAACGACATAAACAGATGGAAGATCTTTCCGAGATGAAAGACATGTAAACAGATGTGTGTGTGTGTGTGTGTGTGTGTGTGTGTGTGTGTGTGTGTGTGTGTGTGTATGTGTGTGTGTGTGTGTGTGTGTGTGTGTGTGTATGTGTGTGTGTGTGTGTGTGTGTGTGTGTGTGTGTGTGTGTGTGTGTGAAATAACCCAGTTTATATTCGATGTCGGTTAAACTTGGTACAACGGTTGAATGTCTTCCCAGTACTTAATCTTTTTTTTTTTTTTTTAGAATAAAAAGTCAAAGGTCAAAGTCACATGGATACGCTGGCTTAAGAAATTTTGATTCGATATATACCAGACTCAAGAGGTTTGATAGATATGTGATTCGATTTGGAGTGCAATCAGTCAAGATGAAGGTCATGGGGCAGGATATAAATGAAAATCAACGTGGCTGAGTTCGACCCATCGAAAGCATTGAGCAGAATTAAATAATGAAGAAACAACACTTGCATTCAACCTGGTTTACTTACAAGAATATATATATATATATATATATATATATATATATATATATATATATATATATATATATATATATATATATATATATATATATATATATATATATATATATATATATATATATATATATATATATATATATATTACCTTGGTTAGATTAGGGTAGTGTTTTATATCTGGAGACATGAGGAATAGTCTAGAAACTGTGTAAGGATAAGGTTAACCTGCCGCGTGTCAGTGCCGTTTTAAAACGGTCTGACATAATTCTGCCACCAGTGCCAGTGCCATTTTAAGACAGTTTCAAATAAAAAACTTCACTGTGACCGCATTTTTCAAGATTCGCGGGTAAAAATTGGCAGGGATGTAAGGTAACTGTTCCTCTACCATCCCCCAGGCTGTCAAGGCCATACATTCACTCGCTTCCCCCCTCACACTAGCTCTGCCTCACTCTGCCTGTGTGCCTCACCCAGTACTGTACATAGTGAAGGCATTTTATAAATATTTTCATGTAAGTGTAAGTTGTAAATATTTTCTTGTAAGTGAAAGGACTATATAGTGAAGTCAAGTTGTGAATACCTTCTTGTAAGTGCCAGGATTGTACGTAATGAAGTCAGCTTGTACCTATCTTCAAGTAAGTGTAAGATAATGCATTCACAGTGAGAAAGACACGCAAATTGTGATACATGCTGATGTAATAAGTAATCAGAAAAGTGTACTGAACATTGCTATACCTTCCCAGCATAAATATCTGAGTATACCTTACATAGAAAATGGCTTTATCTCACGTACTTGGTGAGCATGAGAGGGCAGCTATACCTGTACACAAGTATGCAGGACTCAATAAAACCCGTTTCCGAGCCTCAGTGAGCATTTTAATGGGGAAATTTATGGTTTCCACATCAAAATCTATCACTTTAGCCAAAAAAAAAAAAGGTTGATAAATGGCCGGCACTGGGGTGACCTATAGGGCTAAAAATAGCTGGCATGTGGTGGGTTAATGTTTGTATCTGTAGATGTGAGGAACATTATGATGATTTCGACATGTCTACTTTAATTTCTCTTCTACCTAAGGAATTAGTTCTTGTCAATGTTGGTACTGTGTATTCTTAATATGCACATTACTGCAGCATTAATGTGTTCTCTAGTGAAACATTCTGGGTTGCATTAATAGGGGGAGCTGGGGAGCTGACTTCCATGTGGGGTCAGTCAACCAAGTGTAATTGACGGGGGAGTGTGCGCATGATTGCCAATGAAAAAAAAAAAGTTCAGATTGGTTTAGGCAGTGTGCCAGCTCAGTTGAGCAAACCAGGGTCTGGTGGACCATCAGTTTGTGTATGGCAGAGTCCATAAGCGGATCTAGACGGCTACTATGGGGGGGTGGAGGGACAAGCAAGAAAAGGGTGCCATAGATGGCTATTCGGGGGAGGGGAGCAAGAAAGGGGCGCCATAGACGGCTATTCTGTGGGGGGGGGGGAAGCAAGAAAGGAGTGCCCGTTAGTAGCCAGCTCATTTAAATTTTCACTGCTTATTACATGTATATCTAATTCTTATGGGTAACTTTTAGAATGTTAGGCTAGACATACAGTGAATGTTTCCTATAGGAAAACGTTCACTAACGTCCCCATTTCCACGCACACACAGGAACACATGTATTAAAAGATACTTTTTGTCTGTGGCAGCTATATATCTGGGTGAGGGTGAGGTGCCCGACACTTCTTCTTGCCTATGGCCCTAGGAGTTGAAAGGAACAAGAGGCGCAGTAAACAACTGGAAAAAATTACAGACGGGCGCCAACATACCTCCTGAGGGGGGGGGGCATGGCTCCAATGGCCCCTCACCCCCGCCCAAATCCACCAGTGGCCAGAGTCAGATTCGGTATAGGATATTCAGTGAACAGTGCATTAGACAGGAGTAACAGACAGATTCATCTGTGAAAGGGAGTTCAGTTTTTTGTCAGTGAACAGTCAGTGAATCTTTGGCAGAGGTAGAAAGTCAAACAGATAAAGTAATCAGTAAAGGACAGAGTAGTTAGCATCAGCAAGTGCAAGTAGTAATTAGTAATGGACAGACTTAACTTGGGAGAGAAAAGTCAGTGTTTTGCAAGTGTACCTCAGCTGTGCTTAGAAGAAATAAACCTCGAACATGTTCATCTACATTTGATTAGCTGCCAGGCTGGTCTATGTGTCGTGTAGACGTATCAACGGAACCCCTACGGGTGTAACAGTTGGTGTCAGGAATGGGACACATTTTGAGAGATGAAGACACATGGACAAGTTGACAAAATTGTGGCAGTATTTCTGACAGATATACTCACAGTGCTGAGAGAAATGAATGAAGAACAAATGAAACATAAGAAGTAAGGCATGAAGAACAAAAAGATATACTCAGTGTTGACAACAAATCAAGAAAGAAAAAAAAAGCGGAACACCACACAAGACTACAGGAACTTCGGGTCCGTTAGACTTCCAAATCGGAGCGAGAATTCCGAATCGGTGCGAGAATACCGAATCGGAGCGAGATTTCCGAATCGGAACTTGAGATTTCCGAATCGGAGCTGCTAGTGCCATTTGTTGTCTGTTTTTTGTTATGAAATATCTATCAGATATCTTATCACGTAATTACTTTAACTGGTTGGATTTTAGTCCATTCGTTGCATGTTTGGTCTTTTATTTTCAGTCACGGAGTCTGGGATATAGGTAAGTTTGAAATTTGGAGTTTTTCATCAGTGAGCACTGATCAGTGAGATTTGAAGATATATATACAACACGCATTTCAACTGCACCCAATTTGATCCATTGCTGCTGAAGGCATCATTCAGTTGTGATAATCCATTGCAAATCTGTTCACTGTCTGTAGCTGCATACAAAAATCTCAGGCTCCAGCTATCAAAGGTGACTTTTGTGAACCTTGAAAATTGCCAATTGACAAACGTTGCATTATAAGGTCCATTGTCTTTGAAAGTCATGCCCCACCAAAATGCATGGCTCAATAATGGTGTCGTGGTGCATTATTCTTGTGCCGTGTGTAAGTGTGAATGTGACAGCAACTGCACGGAATGCTTGACATGTGCGCAATGGGTATATTTCCAGTGTGTTCTCATGTCCAGCGATATCACCCGTGCATGGCAGGAAGCTAAACTGCAATTTCATTGTCCACCATGCATGTATCCTGAAGGAAGCGTCGACTTCAGAAAGTGCGTCAATATGTGAGTACCATTTTTGTGGGAGTAGGTGGAAGCAGGTGAATACAGACAGGCTCCAGATATGAACATTATCGTTCGAAGACGACTGTCTGTGCCACCAAGACTGCAGAAGATCGCCAGAAGTTGTTTACACATTTTATGTGCAGCAGTGGCCGAATGAGTGGGAGCCAAGTGACATCCAGCGATGAACTTCTCACCATACCCATAACTCCGTCAGCTGGGAAGAAATCCCATCAAGCTAAAAGAAAACGTGCAGAGCACACAAAGATGACTTCAAAGAAACTGAAATTATAGAATGAACAATATACTGTTTGTGTAATAAGTATATTTCATATGCATGTGAGAAATGTATTTTAATTGTTGAATGAATACAAAGCATGACAATAAATAACGGGAAATTAATCCCACTGCAAACAAGTACACACATAAACAAGTTAAATAACATATAGGACCTAAATAAATGTAGTTACAGCCCCACCCATTTCAAATTCTAGCTCCGATTCGGAAATCTCGAATTCCAGTTCGGAAATCTCACTCCGTTTTGGTAATCTCGCTCCGACTCGGAATTCTTATGCACCGCAGGAACTTCTAAGTGGAAACAGACAGGAACTTCACCAGCTACAAGAAGAGTTGCAGGATGGGACCAGGAAACTGAACCAACAACAAGAGGTGGCATTCAGCAAGATAGAGAGAATTAGTGACTGCGTATGAGAAGTGAAGACAATTCATGTATAGTGGATTATAAAGTGAGAAGTGAAATACATGTAGTGACTAATTAGGTACATGCTCTTGAACAGTGTTTGGATAAGGGACTGCACCCAGCGCATCCCCTAGATGCCAGTGACAGGTGCATAGAGGGGAATGTTGAGATTGGGGTAGTAGCATGCTCTGTGGTCAATGACACAGGATCAGAAAGGCAGTTGGAAGTGGTGGATCATAGGCAGCTTCCAAAGACTGTGCAATGGGTATGGAAGTAACAGAGCGCTGAACAGTGTTTGGGTGACCAGTGAGTATTGATACGCAGCAAGGAGGTAAGGAAGAGACCCTGGCCATGTGTGTTGCCGATGATGAGGATCCTTGTATCTTGGGTTTGGACTGTCTCATGTCCCGCCACTGCCTGCTTGACTTCCATTCTATGTAAAATTGTCTAGGAGGAAGGAGTGTTCCGTTTATGGCTGTGGAGTATGGAATGTTACTAGAGACAACCAGATGGATTATCTTTGTCCCCATGAGTCAGAGAGCTGCTGCCCTGCAAGTCTACAATACGCTGTGTACTGCTCTGGAATTAGTGGAGCACGGGAGTCATGGCATAATTGAAAGGGAAATGATGGCGGGCAGAACCTAGTTGGCCCTATGGATAGCCAACTTTTCACTTTGTCCTAACAAAATACATTGGGGCACAGATGTGCGTTTGTGCAAAGAAGTCAGTCAAGAATCACTAGCCACTGCATGCAAGAGGAATACAGTTGAGCTCCAGGAAGAACTGCCTGACCACTTGTGGGATCTGTTTGCCAAGAGGGCCCAGTGTCTGGAGATGACACAGTTGGAGTGGCTCTTGGTAAGGCACGCTGATGTTTTTTCCACTGGAGGTCTGGACCTGGGAAGTGCTATTGGAGTGGAGCCAAGGTACTACAGGACACCAGAAATGAGACGAGGGCCGGGGAGAATGACGGCATCGGTGATCCAGTTCTTCATGCCATTCGACCTAAATAGCATAGGCGATGGCAATGACCCATTTGTCTTCAAGTTTTTGCTATATATGTTTATATACTTGTATACAGTATGCTGTATAATTATACACTTGTACTGTATATAGGTAGGATAACGTGTTTGTGTTGGGGATGACAGTTTTTTAGGGAAGGGGCAGTGTTATGGTAGTAGGCTCAAGGGTAGTGTTTTATATCTGGAGATAATATGAGGAATATCCTAGAAATTGAGTGTTTTGTAAGTGCACCCCAGAGGTGCTTAGAATGAATAAAACTTGGAATGTAGCCACTGGCATAGGAATTCCCCAGCTGGTTACCAGTTAATGATATAATCCAGCTGGTATGGAAGTCACTAAGTTTCCCAGCTGGCACTTCCTGCAATGTCTCTGCCTCAGAGGTGGCGAGAATATTGGTGGAATAATCCTATAGAATGGTAGTGTGCAGGTGAACAGAAACTGGAGCAGATGTGTTTTATCTCTCTTTATTCGCCACAGAAAAATACAAGTGCGAGAGAGAGCGTTTCAGAGTAGTACGTCTCCCTCGTATGAAGGCTTAATCTCCTGCCTGCCCTCTCTCTACCCAGCCTGTGAACGGCTTAAGTCAGCTTATTTAGAGATGCCACTTTTCTCAAAGACAACGAGAGAATATACATGAGTAGGCGTGTATTACAACCCTATCATGCACATTATACATCTCAGTAAGGCAGGAATAATTATATTAAATACAGTAACATGGATATATATTTCCCCAAGACTTAAACATATGTACATTTCATATTTCTCTGTCGCCTTCTTCACCCTCACTCTGTATGTCCGAAAAATGCTGGCTCTGCACGTCTGGACGAACTTCTTATTCCCATGCCACACTTACACTAAAGTCATGTTTAGTTAATTATCTTCACACTATATTTTACACTCTTTACTTATGAATAAACATTTCTGTATGTCTATCTATCTATTGCCAGACGCCATAATCCCGTAAGGGGTGGCCATTTGACTTTGAGCTATTTGTTTTACGAGGAGGGGCTCTAACCCTCCACCAACCCACTTGCTGACACATAGGGAGCACGTATGGTTTGGTTATATGGTTACCACCCAGCGTTGTAAATGGTTTCGTGGCTTACAGGAAACCATTTGGCTTGTCACTCAATGTAAAGCCACCTGTAAAGGAAAGAAAAGCAATAAGAAGTGACAGGAAAGATGGGAGAAATAGGAAGAGAGGAGGACAGGCACAGAAAAAGAATGATAAAGGCTAAGGAAGAAGTAGGCAGTACTATATCAAGTGAGTGGATGATGGTCGCCACCACCTACCACAAATTTCTGTATGTAATATGTAAAAATAGTGTGAGACTTCAACACATCATGGGAAAAATGTTCGGCACCAGAACAGGAAGCGATCATCTGTCTTTGATGAACGGCATGGCCTGTCTCCTTGACATCAACGGAACCCATATGGGTGTATCAAAACATACATACATACATATATATATATATATATATATATATATATATATATATATATATATATATATATATATATATATATATATATATATATATATGACTCTGTGGTACAGTGGTAGAATGTGCGTTTCGTACATGGGTGAGCCAGGATTTGCGCCCCGCCTGGGTAAAAAGCTTTGGGAGTGTTCACTCGGCCATGTACTGCATTGGTAGACACAAGGGATGCTGTGATTGAACGAATGTTGCTAACAATAAAGTATGCTTGCACCCAGTCGGCTTGTGCGGGCCAATTACACTTGGTTCACAGACTACACACACATTCAAAGCCATTCCAACACTACACTTACACTTACAAGCACTTCTCACCCTACATACAATCTCTACCAGACAGCCTAAGCCACTTCGTAGAGATACATTGGCTGTATCGTCCCGACTTCGGTCAGGGTAGGCCGGTCCTGCAGTGGATACTCAAATGGCTGATGATGATATATATATATATATATATATATATATATATATATATATATATATATATATATATATATATATATATATACAATCTCTACCAGACAGCCTAAGCCACTTCGTAGAGATACATTGGCTGTATCGTCCCGACTTCGGTCAGGGTAGGCCGGTCCTGCAGTGGATACTCAAATGGCTGATGATGATATATATATATATATAATCATTCAAGTCCACTGCTGAACAAAGACCTCCCCCAGCCTTCTCCCTGAATAGCCTACCTTGATTGAACCAATATCTGGCTGCTTTTGCCTGCAAACTTCTCTGTCTCATCTCTCCACCTCGTATATCACCTTTTTCCACTACACTTGCAATCTTTTGGTGTCAGGTCAGTCAGCCTCTTGCTCCATCAGTTATCCGTTATCCTTGCTATATAACCTGTCAACCTCAATTTCTGTTCTCTTATAACGTCTACAATGTATTTTGACTTCAGTCTGCTCTCTCATCCAAGTTGATCCTATCCTGACTCTCAAAGATTTCCCCAATACTGTCCTTTCCATTGCTCTTCGTAAATAGATTATTTGATTTTCCATCGATGTTGTGGGTGTCCAAGTCTCGCAACGGGACATCATAGCTGAGATTATTCGTTCTATACTTTTTGTTTCATACCTATTGGCAAGGTACTTTTCATGATGCTTCTATATTTACCAGAAGCTTTCCATCCAATTGTATTGCAGTCTTCCGTTAGTTTTAGTATTTGCCGAAAATAATATTATTGTACTCCTCTACTTCTTCAAGAATGTATTCGTTTATTCAGATGACTCTCTTCTGTGTATTTGGATTAAACTTTACTTAGTTTTACTCCAGTGCATCTTTAGCCCTACTCTGAGATTTTCTCAATTTAGGTTATTTACCATTTCTTGCAATGTTCTGCCGTTTCTTTGCATAGGACAGCGATAACGGCAAATCTTGAGTTGTTTAAGTTTTCTATGTCAATACTTTGCTTTCCCAGTCTATCTTTTTGAAAATACTGTCAAGCCATGCCGTAAATAATTTTGGTGAGATTGTATCTCCCTGACGCACATCTTCCTCAGCCTTTTTTTTTTTTTTTTTTTTTTTTTTCATATTCCTCATGTAGCCTACTTGTAGCAGTTCCCTCTTTATATATACTCTAGATTATTATTATTATATATATATTTTTTCAGATTCAGTAATTTATTGCCGTAATATAATACAAAGATTTACAATATATAAACTAAACAATATTTGGCCAAGCCTACCAGGTTGTGGTAGACAGAGTGATACATACAAAAGGTTAAGGCATTACTGACTGGTAGCACTGTAGTGCCGGTAAATTAGATTAAGATGTAATATTAGTGTAACTTAGATGTAAGATAGTTGTAATTTAGTAATTAAGAACAATTTATTATGCGTGTGAATAATAATGTATAAGTGTGCTGTATCATATAAGAGTGAATTTTGTACCGCTGAGATAAGTTAGAAGTGAACATCTATGTATTATGTAGTTCACATTATTACATTAGCCGACAACACTCCCTCCTCCCCTCCATACACTTCCCCCCTCCCCCCCTCCATAAAATACGCTGATAGCGGAGTTTGACGAACATTTAAATTGGCTTAATCTTCATAACCTCTTACTTGAGTAAATTCAAAGATATCTTTCGGTCTCAATTCATTTTAGAGTTAGAAATGCTAATTGAGAAAGTGCCAGAAGGGGAGAAACAGACCATAATATTCTATATATTTAGTTACCTCGAAATATCGCTCGTAGTACATTCCCACGCTTAGTTAACTGACAAAATGGCATCCGAACATCATTACGAAGGCTTGATATTAAGTGATGTGATCATTCTCGATACTACTAAAATTTTCCCCATCGTCTTGTAATTTTGGTGAGATACGATAAACTCTAAAGAGGTCAATTCCCAAAAAAGTGTTGCGAGACATACTTGTTAAAGTGAAAGCTGTAACCGGAAGATAACATCCTCGAATGAAATCGGACTGAGGTATCCGAGGTTAAATAAGGCATGGATAAGCATGACTGCGTGCACACACCACAAAGTAGGGGTGGGCGATACCAGCAAAAAATGGTAATCATGATTACTGATTACTTTTATGAAAGTTATCGATTACTATTTCGATTACTATTTCGATTACTATCAATATATAAGTACAGTATAACCATTATAATGTGATGGTTTGAGTGCAGTCAGTTACAAAGTGCTCACAGCAGATAGTTTCCTGGTACCTGGTAGTTTGTGTGTGTGGGTATACGTGTGGTAATATGAAATATCAATATATTTAAAGTTCTGAGAGGGGAGGGTGGAGGTATGTCTGACCACTACCTGGTGGAGGGAAAGTTAAGAGTAGGTAAGAGATGGGTGAGAGCTAGGAGGGTTAGGTGTGGCAGGGAGGTTTTGAAAGTGAGTGAGTTGGATAAAAGAGAGAAAAAGATAGAGTATCAGGAGAAATTGGAAGATGAGTGGAACGCAGTGAAAGATCGTGAAAATGGCAGCGTGGAGGAGGAATGGCAGTTGTTTAAGAGTGCTGTGGTGGGGCATGCAGAAGAGGTGTGTGGTGTGAGACGTGTGGGTGGTGGTGTAAGAAAAGGAAGTGAATGGTGGTGCGAGGAAGTAAGTATGGCTGTGGCTGAGAAGAGACGTGCATATGAAGTGTGGCTGCAGAGGAAGGATGAGATGTCATATGAAAGGTATAAGGAAAAGAGGAATAGAGCGAGAAGGGCTGTGCGTGATGCTAAAGTGGCAGCAGATGAGAGGTGGGGTAGGCGGCTGACAGAGAATTTTCAACAGAATAAGAAAATGTTTTGGAAGGAGGTGAAAAGGGTGCGAAAGGGAGAGTCTGGGAAGGAAGAACGAGTAAAAGTAGAGGATGGAAGGATGTTAATTGAGATGGATGCAGTAAGGAAGAGATGGGCAGAGTATTTTGAAAGATTGTTAAATGTAGAGGAGGAAGGGGTGGCTGAGATTGTGGCGGATAGAAGGGTGCAAGGAATAAATGTGTTGGGAGAGTTAAATGATTCTTTGATCACGAAGGAGGAAGTGGAGAAGGCAGTAAAGGAGATGAAAACAGGGAAAGCTGCAGGTATGGATGGGTGTGCTGTGGAATGCCTGAAGGGTGGTGGAGTGACTATTGTTGACTGGTTAGTAAGATTGTTGAATGTGTGCTTTGAGAAAGGTATGGTGCCATTTGACTGGGCAAGTGCTTGTGTGGTCCCGTTGTATAAAGGCAAGGGTGATAAGTATGAATGTACTAGCTTTAGGGGTATAAGTCTGTTGAGTGTTGTAGGTAAAGTGTATGGTAGAGTGTTAATTATGAGAGTTAGAGAGGGTACAGAGGGAGTGATTAGTGATGAGCAGTGTGGCTTTAGGAGAGGGAGGGGATGCGTTGATCAGGTGTTTGCTGTGAGACAAGTGTGTGAAAAGTATTTAGCGAAAGGCAAGGAGGTGTTTTGGGCATTTATGGATTTAGAGAAAGCTTATGATAGAATTGATAGGGAGGTTTTGTGGACTGTTTTAAGATTGTATGGACTTGATGGTAGGTTACTAAAAGGGGTGAAAAGTTTTTATGTAAATAGTAGAGCGTGTGTAAGAGTGGGAAATGCTGTGAGTGATTGGTTTCCCGTGAGAGTGGGGCTGCGACAGGGATGTGTGATGTCGCCTTGGTTGTTTAACATTTACATGGATGGTGTTGTAAGAGAGGTGAATGCAAGGGTTTTAGGTGGAGGTCTGAGTCTGGTAAATGTCGATGGAGGAGAGTGGAATCTGAAGCAGCTGCTGTTTGCAGATGATACTGCACTGGTGACTGATTCAGAGGAGAGATTGAGACAGTTGGTAGAGGAGTTTGGAAGGGTGTGTGAAAGGAGGAAATTGAAAGTAAATGAGAATAAAGTAAAGTGATGAAGTGTACGAGGTTGATAGATGGTAGGGGGATGAATATAGTTTTGAATGGTGAGTTGCTTGAGGAGGTAGATTGTTTTAAATATCTAGGGTCACATGTTGCTGTGGATGGAAGAATAGATGCAGAAGTGAAGTTTAGAATAAATGAAGTAGGAAAGGTGCTGGGAGGAATGAAAAAAGTGTTTAAATGTCGTTCGCTTAGAATGGATGTAAAGAGAAGGCTATATGAGGGTGTTGTGGTACCGACTGCATTATATGGGGCTGAAACATGGAATATAGGTGTAGCAGAGAGGAAAAGTTTGAATGTAATGGAGATGAGATGTCTGAGGAGTATGTGTGGAGTGACGCGTATGGATCGAGTGCGAAATGATGAAGTGCGAAGGAGAACTGGAGTTGTTCGGGAGATGGCTGGTAGAGTTGAGCAGAGGGTGTTGCAATGGTTTGGGCATATGGAGAGAATGGATAATGAGCGATTGGTGAAAAAGATAACTAGATCTGATGTGAGAGGTGTAAGGCTGAGAGGAAGACCACGAATAGGATGGATGGACAGTGGGAAGAGAGCGCTGGATGCGAGAGGGATGTCTGTTGAGCAAGGAAGAGTGGCTGTGCGTGACAGAAATAAATGGAGAGAAATTGTGAATGAATAAGTGATGACGCAGCCCTGAGGGGATATTCTCCCGCATTTGGTCTGATCAGCTAGTCAGGTCAGGTGCGGGTAAGGGGATGGATCTCTTATGATGTGGCAGGGGTAAACCAGTTCTGCTGTCGGGCCCTGCTGCGGATGTCACTGATTGTATTGCGCAGTTGACCCTTGTGCGGTGTGATGTGGTGAGGATCTGTCCGTTCTCCCCTTTGGAGCTAAGATGCGAATGAATGTGTTTGAATGGATGAGTAAATGGAGAGTGAGTCGTCCTGTCTCGGCTACCTCCCTTTTCTTGGGGGAAGCAGCCTAGGTATATAGATAGATAGATAGAAAATTTATAGCTACATAAGCTAAAAAGTACCCCAAATTGAAGCTACATTACGTAAATAGAAAATATAATAAAGCCTTACAGGAATAAAGGGTATATATTCACAAAGATCTATTTTTATGTTTAATAGCTGTTTGGAAGTAATAGTCATTACATTGTACTGTATTACATCACACTCATGACATAATGATAAGTAGCACATTGATTACGACATATTTCAAATCATCATAGAAAAATATATCTTGTACTATCAAAGTAATTATAAATAAAATAAGCCTCTGTTAAATGTATCACACATTCATAATCACAGACTCACACGACTGATTCCTATTACGATACAATAATAATTGTACTCCATGGAGAAATTATGACTAAAGTTATACTCTTTGCTTTGGTAAGTAACCTATTAATAATGGCGACATACTGTAGAAATCTGAATTAGTTTTCATGAACATTATGAGGTAGGTAAATATTGTACATGAGATATATATACTTTATCCTAATATCAGAATTATCTCCGATGCCTTACCTCCTCTCAGGAAGCTCCCTCAAATACATGTATGAAATATAAAGTTACCCCTCCTGAATAAATAATAAACTCTAATGCTTTATTCTGAATTATATCATGTCTTAACAGATCCTTAGGCTGTCAGGATAAATGGAACTGATGGATAATGCCAAACAAAAACTCCAAAACCTTCCACTAAAAACTAAAACTATAAAGTGGTGGTGGTTTTAGTAGTAGTAGTAGTAGCATCCTCAGCTGTGCATTCCGCGGGAGACAATCTCGTCTTGTGTATGGTACTGTTCTTATGCATGTCTATAAAATCCGCTTCAAAAAGAAATCTTACAAAACTGTAATGTAACATGAATAATAAGCTTAATGTTAAAGAAAATCATATGGGTCATCTTAAAGTTTCTGATGTCCAATCCCCAAAACGAAGATAGGTTATTTGGAAGTCGTCACTTTATTGGTATTTCCGCCAAATATCATGCTTACAAAATGAAATACCAGTGATCAATATCAATGTTCTCACAAATAAAATACATACCTAGGAGTTGGCAGCTAAATCGCCTATCTATGCCACTGAGACGGGGGATTCATTTACAACTTGCTGTATAAAAATGCCTCCAGTTTTTCGAGTCGCGAAGGACTGCAAGTGCATTGCCAAACGTAAGATGTTTAACAAACCATAACCTGGCATGTTAATGGCTAGAAGTATGACAAAAATCCACCAAAAGTACTCAATAAAATAATCGATTACTGGAAAAATAATCGATTACAATATTTTTCTGGCGAGTAATCGAAGTAATCGATTACAAATAATCGACTACGCCCACCCCTACCACAAAGCCCGCCAGGAGACAGGACGTGTGTGCTGGGCAATCCCCAGGTCCTGTCCTCCCCACTTAATATATTTTAACCAGCCCTTACCCCACTGACCGGGCTAATGTATGGCCCGGCCTGCACTATACGTGCAGGAAATCTTCGAACGAACGATGACTGCGTGACTCATTCCACCGCCTTTGATTCACAGGTTAATGCTAGTGATGGGCGATACTCGATATTTACTGTAATCGATTATTTCAATTACTTTTGTGGTCAGTAATCGATTACTTTTTTATTACTTTTACCTTAAAATAGATATTATATGGGTATATAGGTAAAGTACAGTATAATGTAAAATGGCTTCATTGTAGTCTCTCTCCAAGCATGAAGTGAAAGAAAAAGATCCGGGAAAAGTGAAAACATTATTCACTGCTGAAAATTGAATTAACCAGTAATTAGATCTATTGAGCCGCCCACTGCACAGTCACACGACTCTGCCACGCAGCTTGCAGCTATGCAGTGCACACCGGTGTATCATTAAATCGTGAGGACCGTGAAAACCTGAGAACGAGGGCACCAGGCACACCCCAAAAATTCTCGGCTAATTTTCACCATTCATAAGTGAATTCATCGCCATAAAACCTACATCATCGTCTTTGTCGATGTTTTTTCGGTCAAATTTTACACATTGCCCTCATCCGACTTTCGACTTTTCGTTAACATTTTCTAGTAGAATTGGTCATTCTAAGAGTCTTTTCTATGACATTTCTCTCGCAAATTAATAATAAACGAGTTACACGCGATTTACTTCCGCCGATCACAATCACATAGGTGATATTTCGTACTTACACTCAACTCACTGACAACAAAAGTGGCTAACTCACCTTATACTTTACGCAATTCTAAGCATTTTTTCTTCTATGACACTTCCGACTTAAATCAACCGTTGATGAGCTATGCAATTTATTACACTTATTATTTTGAATGCGAGAGATTTTCCCTGCCGTGGTCGGACAGTTGTGTGTTCGTTGGTGCGTGTTGTGTGTGGGTGGATAAAGCGCATGCTTGGCACATGTATCAGCCAATCACAAACTAGAATTTCAAATGCCCCACGTTTGGGCCCTCAAGATTTGAAAGTCAGTTTGTCTGCAACCATGGACTGGGAGGCCTGCAAAATTTATTAGTTCACTGCTATTTCACAGTTCTACCAGCAAGAAGATAAAGCCGTTGCCCTTGTGCGATCGCATGATATTTTACCATCAACAGGAACATAGTACCCAAATCAAGGCAAAAGTCTCATTTTACGTGAGGATCAGAAAGTGTTGCTCTGTCGCCCGTCACCAGTTGCCGTTACAGCTACAGACGACTATTCAGATGCAGATGAGGAACTTAAACTGTTAGGTAAATGCATTATTTCTTATTGACACCCGGTTAGGTTAGGTTAGATGAGGTTTGGTTAATGTCATGGGGGGGTCTGGGGGGCGAAGCCCCCTAGTTAGGAAGCACGGCCAGGGTTGGGGGGTCTGGGGGGCGAAGCCCCCTAGTTAGGAAACACGAACTCCCTAAGAAGCTTAACATTATTTTCTTCCGAAGGATTTTAGTGTTTTTCGTATGATTTTGAGAGTTCCAGTAGGAAATCACTCGCTTTTGCGTGTTTCCCCCACCCAAAATCCCGGTTTCCCACAGGTCCCCCAGTATTCCTGGGGGGAGGGGGAAGAACCGCAAAAAATTACGTTTCACGTGATAACAGGCATTCAACCGGAGTGTTTTCTGTTGTTTTTGGTGTGATTTTTGTTGATTTGGACCGGTCCTTTCCACCGGAAGTCGCTAATGGCGTTCAACAAAAACTGGCGACCTGCGATAGAAACGAAGGTCAAAATCGATCGAATCACACCAAAAACAACAGGAAACACTCAGGTTGGATGAAAAAATCGGATGAGGGCAACGTGTAAAAATTGATCGTTTTTTCCAGCTGTTAAGCTGAAATTCATTTAACTGTGCGTGAGTATATATTTTCTTCACCTTAAGGTGCTAGTATTTGATTTCCCCCCCTTTTTTTCATGCTTATCAACTGGAAAAACCATCGACAAAGACGATGATGTAGGTTTTATGGCGATGAATACACTTATGAATGGTGAAAATTAGCCGAGAAAAGAATTTTTGGGGTGTGCCTGGTGCCCTCGTCCTCAGGTTTTCACGGTCCTCACGATTTAATGATACACCGGCCGTAGTCTACACAGTACACGGCAGTACACAGAAACTGTGCACGAACGAGTTTTTTGTTGTGTTAGATTTGTTTTCTCCAGTGCCTGAGGCCCCGGCTTTTTATTCCACTCGTACTGTATATAGGCGCTATTAATTCTCGGCTACCTCTTTTTACATGTCTTTATATAAATTAATGCGTTTATTATAAAACAGATATATATTAGATAAAATCCATTGAAATGCACGTGTCTATAATATATATTTAATGTGTAATTTATGCTGGGAGTAATCGTTTGGTAATCGATTAGTGGGAACTATAATCGATTAGTGATAATTTTTGCCTTGTAATCGATGTAATTGATTACGCCCACCACTAGTTAATACTAAAGCCTCAATCTCCCCCCTTCCGTTGTTTTCGCATTGAGAGTTACATAAATAGAGTGATTATGATTAATACTGTGTTCAATAGCAAAGTTCTTGTGTGACTTATTCCACCGTCTTTGTCTGATTCACAGATCTTAACATCAAATCAAGTCGTAATCTGCCAAACGCGTCACCACACTTACATATCATACCCCTCCCCCCATTCTTTGTGTTAGGCAAAAATCTAAATCATTGTACCTTAACCTAAGCCGGGGAATTTTATGTATTATGTCACAAGGGAAATAATGTAATTGAAGTGCGTTTCATTAGTCTAAAATGATAAAATAATTCTCGGAAGTTGTGTATTGTTAGGCCATTTTTGGGTCTTACCATTAATTGAGCGGTGTTATGGTTAAGTCTCACCACTGATGTGAAAGTGTTATTGTTGGAGAGGGGTGCAGGATGTATTATTAAGTGGTCTTTATATCGCTTTAGTATCGTCCTTCCTCGAGTCCTTCAGTGACCAAGGAGAACGACATTCACTCGTAACTCGTATGGTCTTTCTGTTTCAAGTGTTATTAGAACAGTGTTAACTAGGAAAGTGAGTCTGGATTTAAGCATTCATATAATTTTGAGTATGATTAAAATCAGTGTTATACTCTTTAAATTTGGGTTTCCAACTACCCTTCTTTGATGGCTATGGTGGCCCGCAAGGTGTATTAGGGGGAAAAACAACTCGATAACCTAAGCCTACCTAAATTCATGCTAACCCATTCGGTATGAAATCTGATCCTACAGTTTGGACATAAGTCGGATAATTCATTGGTATCTATTTCGGAGTAAGGGGAGTAAAACATTCCAGTTGGTTTGGGTTATACTAAAAACAGGCTTAATAACTTAATGGCAGCCACGCTGGTAAGTTCAAAATGTTATGCTCAAGGTCAGTACAGTGACGGCTAGCCATAAAGAATATCACGCTACTACACCTACCATTCTCCATAAATTCTATACAACCTTGAACTATGACGACTAGAACCGGCATAGAAACTTCACCTGATACTAAATTCCCATTACCAACTGACACCTTTATAATCTCAATTTTAAATTCAGTGTGCTTTCTGGTGATTTACACTCCAACGCTAAGCGGTGATATATGATATTGTATAAGAGGAAAGATTGTTGTGACATCAAAGTTTTGTGGGATCAGAATCATCTAACATTACTCTGGCATCATAACAGTGACAGATAATGAAAATGCTCTAGCAGTACACTGTGGTTAGCAGTGAGATATTCACTAAAAAGGCTAGGACAATACACAGGTGGCATATATATTAAATTCCTGCCATTACACTGGTGGCTAGAGTGGTGGGATAATAAATATTCTCCGTAACTAAAGTGCTCTAGAGGCCTGCCTATCTTATATGGTTAACAGTCCCAGGTAACATGCTAAAAGCATCTCTAGTAGGCCATAGTCAGATTCCTTGATTGTTGGAGACCTCGAGTGTAGTTCCCCCTTCCTCTTTTCATTATGAGTAGACACGATACTGCCAGTTGTAGACCTAAGTCCGAGGAAAGGGAGGATGAGCGGTCAGTGAGGGATAGAATAGCAAGAGAGATGAGATGGAGCCCCCATTACCCCCTGCCAACCCTTTTCAACCAGCACACTCAACCCCTCACTCTTTCACGAGAATGAAGGAGATGGTTCACACTAAGCCCCGGGATATTCCAGTCCTGGAACTTCACCATTTGAAAGGACTCGATGCAATGATCAGTTTAGAAATGTTATTTGAACTTGTGGAAGAATGCGACCCAAACAATTCCACCCGCATGGAAATCGCTAAGAGTAGGGTCGGTTTGGAGTTAGCCATATTTATACACAACCATCAAAGAAACCATTGAGCAGACTCCTGTCTAATACTTAAACATCTCCTTAGAACAGAGTTTGCAATAGTAGCGTCGAATCACCCCAGGCTTTTGCCCATGGGTTCATTTGTCAACACGCAGTAATCGAATCAAAGTTCCCTAATGAGAAATTTCCTAATCGAGACCGATGAATAAAGAGGAAGCTGTGGTATGGCTTACCTGCTGCTTCACGAGAGAAGCTGCAGGGATTTCAAGATGATTAGTATCCATTGCGCAAATTCCTTGACAGTATGGAACGTGAACGACAGTTACTGGAAGAGAGGCAGTCCTCTCAAATCAATGCGGTACCAGTGAAAAGTAATAGTAACAGGGAAAAGACCGGCACACGTTCTACCCCTTCTGTTCCTGAGGACCCGGTCAGTAGTCAGAATATGGCAGAAACTAAGAATGAAATGGAAGAACAGAGAGCCCAAGTGTGGGAAGTGAAAACAAACTTAGGGCGCGTAAGTAAGAGGCAAATGAGCGATCAGGGGACCCCCTGTCGAAAATATTGTAGTCACTGCCAAGCAACGTCCCACACTCTACAAGAGTGCTGGCGGAAACCCCCACCCGGTCACTGTTTTGACTGTCGCAGACCTGGATTTTGTCGAGGAAACCGTGGGTCCCCCAGACATAAGCAGGAAGCCTCAACCCAGGCTAATTCCAACATGAACATTTCCCAGGACCCTAGTCCAAGAACATGAGTAGCCGGTGGTCATACCTCTCTTACCACTGGTATCATTGCCAATGGGAAGGTGGTAGAGGCACTAGATGATACAGGGAGCAGTTACACACTAATAAAGGAATCGACTGCCAAGCAAATACGAGGAGAAATAAATTCACAGCGAAACCCTCCTCGACTACAAGGAGTCACAGGTGCACCTTTGAGAATTTTAGGAATGCTTTGGACTGAAATTGGGGTTGGTGATGTAAAAACTCACAAACAGTGGTTCTCCGTAGTACCTAACTCGTACGTCAATGCTGACCTACTCCTTGGGTGTGACATACTGAGTCAAGCCCCCCTTGTTTGGAACGGCAAAAGAAGAGTCATGGAATGGGGAGGCACCTCTTATGCAGTAAATCATATTCCTCACCAGAAGAATAAAGTCAAAAGAGTAAAGGTGAACCCTGTAGTGGTCACGAATCCATCACAACTTTTCACTCAGATCAATCTCTTTATGGTGGAAAAGCTTAGTCCCTACCAGTCCAAATTTGTGTCTGTCCATGTAAGAGAAGACCCAGGAACTAATCTGATTGTTCACCCGCAAGCCAAATTCGTCATAACAGTCACCCCTATCTAGTCCAAGTTCAGACAACACCATCCACCTACCGCTCACTAATGCCACTAAGCAGGAAAAGACATATAAGAAGGGCACAATTGTTGGGTCTTATGAGAAAATCGACAACCCTCCCAACTATTAGCACCACCACCCAAATCCATAACGACTTACTGCAGCAAAATGATCAAGCGCGAGAGAGCAGGATGCATGAACAGAGGTTAAAAGAACTCATCAAGAGGCAAAAGTTGCAACATCTCACCAATGCTCAACGTAAAGACCTGTCACAGTTAATACTCAGGTATGATCCCCTTTTCATCCATGATGAGAAGGAGTTTGGGACTATCAGTGTTCCATTCATATTAAGGTGGCTGATCCCCAGCCCAGTCATGGACCAATGTACCGTTACCCCGAGCATGCCAAGCAGATTATATCGGACATGCTCCAAGACATGGATGATCTGGAGATCATAGAACGATCAGCAGCGGCTTGGTTGTCACCTATAATACTAGTGAATAAACCTGATGAGAGTAAATGGATGTGCTTAGACTACCAACATGTCAACAAACATCTCACCATTGACATTTATCCTCTTCCTTGGTTGGAAGAATTAGTGAAACAAGCAGCCGATCATCAATACTATGTCACCTTTGACATGCGAGAAGCGCACTTTCAAATCATGCTAGATGAAGGGAGCCGCAACCTTACTACTTTCAGCGATGGAGTTACTTTGTGTAGGTTCAGACGGCTCCCATTTGGACTTAACTGCTCCCCTGCGATCTTTTTCAGGCAGATGGCTTCAGTACTTACACCACGCCTACAGGAAGGATGTGTCAGAAATTACGTGGATGACTTGATTCTTTGGGCTCATGACTTTCCTACTCTACTAGATCACCTGAGGCGACTTTTCCAACTACTCACTGAAAATGGCGTAAAACTGAATCTTAGTAAGTGCATGTTTGGTCTTAAAGAGGTTACTTTCTTGGGTCACAAAATCTCAGCAGACAGAAGCAAACACAACCTGAAGAACATAGAGGCGATCGCGAAAATGAAAGCACCCACTACAGTGAAAGAAGTACGTCGTTTCCTAGGCATGTGTGGTTTCTACAGAAAGCATATCCCCTCCTTTGCTAGAATTACTGTACCTCTCACCAACCTAACTAAATCTCGAGTAACGTTTAACTGGATGGACGAATGTCAGAAAGCCTTTCAACATCTAAAGTCTTGTCTCATCAACACCCCTGTCTTGGTTAAAGCTCAGATAGAACAACCACTCATTCTCACCACTGACGTCAGTAACACCCATGTTGGCGGAGTCCTGAGTCAGATTCAATCAGACAGGACTAACAAACTGGTCAGGTATTTCTCTAAAAAGTTGAACCCCTGTGAGACTCAATATTCAGCAACAGATAAAGAGGCCCCAGTTGTAGTTCTTGCGTGTCATAATTTCCATCATTATCTGTGGGGTGCCCGTTTCACCGTAATAACTGACCACCAACCTCTCACTAGTATATTCAAATGGAAGACTAAATCGCCTTGAATGAACCGGTGCATACTTGAAATGCGAGAGTATCATTATGACATCCAGTACCTCCAAGAAGAACAGCATTGTAGCGGACCAGCAGTCACACCCAGTTAGAGTAGTAGTCCGTCCACCTGAAGCCACTTGGCTCGGGTTAGATCAAGAACAAATGAAGGCCCGCCAAAGAGACAAACTCGTGTGGCAAGAACTAGCGCGATATCTTGAGAGTGGAGCAGTCCCGACCAAATGACTGCCCAAGGCTACTTCAGATCAGTTTGCTCTCATAGACGAAGTTCTACATTTTGTGAAAGAGAAGACGGATGGAAGCCTACATTACAGTCTCATAGTCCCTCATGCGTTAGTTAACCTGTCACAACCCGACCGATTTTCCACCACTGACTCCCGCCATTCCCGACCAATTTTGGAAAAAAAAAAAATTGGCTCAAACCTCCGCTTTTGGTGAGAAACATCGAAAATTCATAGAGAAATCGCTCACCTGAGGTTTAGAATACTCAATACAGATAGCAGTACTCCTTACCTTACTGGGTTTTCTATCATGCTGGCTCCAAAGAAAACGAGTTCTGTGGGAGGGTAACTATTCCACACCACTCAGAAATGGTATTTATTTATTTATTTGGTACGAATTTATATGTAGTATGAGAGTATATTGGTTTTCAAACAGTAATATAGGCAATATAAGCATTGTTTCACTCACTGACACAACATACCTGACCTTTTTTGGTGACATTATCTGATCATCATTTCTGACTGTTTCTTCCTCTAATGCTACCTAAACTTTGTCCTCCACATTATCATCGATTGGGGAATCACTCTGGCCCTGAATGCCTTTATTGGCCAGGTCACTGGTAACAGGTGAATTGCTGCGACAATGGCATGCAGGGGGGGGAGGTCATGCAGGGTAAGGCATTGTCCCTGCCTGGCATCTTGTAGAGGAATAGAGGAAGGTGTCCCGTGTATATGTACCAAAAATCACGCACGAAAATTGAAAATTGTGCAAATTATGAACCTTGCAATTGCGCGATGTACCGATACGTCAACGAGTCTGTGACAAAACGTTGCGATGTACCCGTACGTGGGATGCCTCGGGTTAAACAAGCGCTCCAACACACATATAAATTATCAGGACATCTCTGGCAAAAGAAAACTATCAAGATGGCAGAGGAGTTATATTATTGGCAGAATCTCAAGGTTGATGTATGTGAATATGTTAAAAAGTGCATTACTTGTCAAAGATTCAAAGGGGACACTGGATTGCAGCAACAGTGGAAAGAACTGCCTCCAGTGAATAAACCATTGGAGAGGATTGGAATAGATATTACTGATATGGTTGCTGGAATCCAGGGTTAACGATATGTCTTTAAATTAATAGATCATTACATTTGCTTTGTTAGGTTGTTCCCCCTAAAGACCAAACACTCTACACACATAATAGCAAACTTTGGCGATACATGGCAGATTACAGATCACCTCAGAGTATTGTCCTGGATAACATAGGCGAATTCACCAGTAGAGACTTCCAGAAATTCTGCCAGCAACATCAAATCACCTTATACTACACCACCCCTTACCATCCTCAAGGCAACGGTATCACAGAAAGGATGCACCTTACCCTCAAGTCGGTCCTTTCTGTCTTATGTCAAGGACACCCCTTTCGTTGACCCCAACTGCTCCAACTATGTCAGATTGTCATGAATCAGGCTACTTACACCTCAACGGGCAGCAGCCATACTTTGCGTTCTTCTCCCGTCTTCCTCCCAGACTGGTGAATGCACGACTTCCCTTGATCGATTATGAAGAAGACGAGTTGACCACTGTGCACTCACTCATCAGGGAAACTCACCAGAAGATGGCACGCCGGTACTGAGACATAGCAAATAAAAGGAAGAATCAGACTGTCAGTGTGAGGAGCTTGGTGTGGGTCAAAAAGGGAAAAGTGGTGCCAGGTTCTTACCAGAAGTTAAATGTGAAGTGGGATGGTCCATATTGTGTAGTGGAAATGTTGTTGGACGGCAGTGTATATATAGTAGAGAATGTCTTTACTGGAAAGCGAATACAGAGAGCTGCTGGGCAGGTGAAACCTTATCATGGTAGTGAAAAGTGGCTGTTGGAACCCCTAGAAAATGCCTTTATGCCTGACCTGGTAGATGAACAATTACCGCCCCGTGAAAGACGGCCTCCTCTCCGACTCATTGAGGAATGTAGATAAATCTGTGAGGACTAAAGAGTGTAATGATTTATGGAGTGGATAAGGAAGTGTGTGCGGGTCGGACTGGCTGACAATTGACTGCAAAGAGCTATAGTTTCAGGGAGAGAGAGAGTGAAATAGGCTCAGCCCAGTTCAGTTGGGATACTCCGAGAACTTACTTTCAGGGGCCAAGCGCGCCTACCCCTCACATTACAATTGACATGGCCTAGAGTGTGGTCGTGACTTCAGGACCTGTCAAGCACTCGTTATTCACTAGGTGGAAGGCTGGAAACGAAAGTATCGAATGGAAGAAGTGTGAGTGAGACTGAGTGACAGCGAGTGTGAATGGGAAGCGCCCCTGGGACGATCTTGGCAACGAGAGTACGAGTCCACCCAGCTGGGTGACTATGCCATTACTCAGGCAGGAGGTTAACAGGGGTTTCTCTTCTCCACTGGACATATTTTTCTTTGTAAATTCATTAGTGACGTGAAACGACCCCCTGGGGTACGGGGTGTATTATGTGGACCGACAGGTGCCATTTATTGTGGGGAGAGTGTCAATGTACGGTGTGTTTAAAAGGAGTCTCGCAGTCAAGATGGTAAGTCTGTCCCGTCCCCACACGCATCCTTGGAATATGTATTAATGCTTGTGTTGAAAAGACTCCGATGGTGAAAATTTGTTTCCCAGAGGAAGGACCCGTGTAGTGTCAGTAAATTAGGTTGAGATGTAATATAAGTGTTACTTAGTTGTAAGACAATTGTAATTTAGTAATTAACCCTTTTGTGCGCGGATAAATTAATAAGTTTTGTGGGACATGATGCACCTGCTTTTCTCCCTTCCCCACGGCCCACTGCGTGCTCCAAATATTTGTATTCTTGGCTTATTTTCACCACCCAAACATATTTATTTTGCCACAAAACTCACATATTCCTATTCGTCGATGTTTGTTCTACGTGATAAGCAAAAAACACACACACAAAAAAACACGCTATACATATGTTAGGGCTGTGTGAATAAACATTCAAGACCATACATTTCATTTCCCAACATCATAAGTCGAATGTTTACCACTCAATCTCTACATGTTATACTGTCATTGGAAAGAGAATTTTATTAGCTTTCGAATGCCGGAGGTCCTAGTATGGTGTTCGAGTAATTAGTAAAAAAGTAAAACCAATTTCCGACAGACAACAGATTTTTTTTTTTTTTCGGGAGCTCTAATGAAAAACGTTTCTGCCACTGTCATGTTTTTATTTTATCATCATATGCAGAATTTAATTGGCTTTCATTTGAGTCACAAGGGTGATCCTAGGCCTCATAGTTTTCGAGAAAAATGCAAAAAATTATGGTGCACCGTTGCCGTGCCGTGACCGTAGGGTAGTTTCCTGCCTTCCTCTAAGCTACTGCATGTATTTCACCAATTCTTTGTACACTAGATATGCACACTATATTCACATGATTCACTGTCAATATTATTATAGTTGAATACTCACATTTGATGCAGGGTAGAGGCAGTTTAGTTGATTAGAAACAGTAGTATAATCTTCGTTGGGCCAATGATTGATAATGACCAGGATTGCTTCACAAACACCAAATATCCTATTGCAAACACCAAATCTAATCACAACAGTGCCCAAACACTATACACAAGCACTACTGGTATAGTGAAATGTGTTGCACAGCCAGGATGGGAGTAAGAGTAGATTTTTAAAGGGACAGAGCTGTGCAGTACCTTCCCTACTCACAGCTCATTTGGTACTGAATAACCTGTCCGCTTTCTTGCTGGTATCGGGACCCACAGTTGCAAACTCATTACTTTTGACAAGGAGCAGGGAAGCTATGACACCTCCAAAAATGACGCCGATTGGCCCAAAACTTTTCCTCTGATGAAAGTTTTTATGTTTTAATGATGCTAAAAACGTCAGCAAGTATAGTCGCAGCCACACCGTTATGACGACAAATGCGTCGTCATGTACGCTGTAGTATAAGTGTGAAATATTATATTCTAGTATAAGTGTGCTATAAGTATCATATATGAGTGATTTTTGTATCTTACAGATAAGATGTAGTTTGCATTAAGTATTACATCAGCCAGCCACACTCCCTCCTCCCCTCCATACACTTCCCCCCCTCCAGAAAATACGATGATAGCGGAGTTTAACGAACATTTATATTGGCTTAATCTTCATAACCTCATACTTGAGTAAACTCAAAGATATCTGTCGGTCTCAGTTCATTTTAGTGTTAGAAATGCTAATTGAGAAAGTGCCAGAAGGGGAGAAAGTCCATAATATTCTATATATTTAGGTACCTTGAAATATCGATTGTTGTACATTCCCACACTTAGCCAACTGACAAAATACCATCTGAACATCATTATGAAGGCTTGATATTAAGTGATGTGATCATTCTCGATGCTACTCAAATTTTCTCCATCATCGTGTAATCTTGGTGAGATACAATAAGCTCTAAAGAAGTCAGTTCCCAAATGAGTGTTGTGAGACATACTTGTTAACATGAAAACTGTAACCGGAAGATAACATCCTCGAATGCAACCGGACTAATGTATCTGAGGTTATATAAGGCATGGATGAGCAAGTGACTGCATGACTCATTCCACCACCTTTGTCTGATTCACAGGTTAATGCTAAAGCCTCATAATCTCCCCCGTTCCTTTCTTTTCACATGGAGTGATATATAGAATAGAGTGATTAATAGTGTGTTCAATAGCAAAGTTCTTGTGTGACTCATTCCATCGCCTTTGTCAGATTCACAGATCTTAACATCAAATCAAGTTGTAATCTGCTAAACGCATCACCACACTTACATAATTATCATACACCCCCCCCCCATTCATTGTGTTAGGCAAAAATCTAAATCATTGTACCTTAACTTAAGTCGGGGAGTTTTCTGTAATATAAGTCACAAGGGAAATAATGTAATTGAAGTGCGTTTCATTAGTCTAAAATGGTAAAATAATTCTTGGAAGTTGTGTAAGTGTTAAGTTAGGTCATTTTTGGGTCTTACCATTAATTGAGCAGAGTGTTATGGTTAAGTCTCACCACTGATGTGAAAGTGTTATTGTTGGAGAGGGGTGCAGGATGTATTATTAAGTGGTCATTATATCGTTTAGTATCGTCCCTCCTCGAGTCCTTCAGTGACCAAGGAGAACGACATCCACTCATAACTCGTATGGTCTTTCTTTTTCAAGTGCTATTAGAACAGTGTTAACTAGGGAAGTGAGTCTATGGATTTAAGCATGCATCTGATTTTAGGCATGATTAAAATCAATGTTATACTCTTTAAATTTGGGTTTCCAACTACTTTTCTTTGATGGCTATATACAGGGCGGCCCGCAAGGTGTATTAGGGGGAATAACAACTCGATAACCTAAGCCTACCTAAATTCATGCTAACCCAATCTGTATGAAATCTGATCCTACAGTTTGGACATAAGTCGGTTAATTCATTGGTATCTATTTCGGAGTAAGGGGAGTAAAACACCCCAGTTGGTTCGGGTTATACTAAAAACAGGCTCAGGAACTTAATGGTAGCCACGTTGGTAAGTTCAAAGTGTTATGCTCAAAGTCAGTACAGTGACGGATAGTCATAAAGAATACCGCGCTACAAATTCTAATACAACCTTGAATTGAACTAAAACGACTAGAACCGGCATAGAAACTTCACCTGATACTAAATTCCCATTACCAACTGACACCATTATAATCTCAATTTAAATTCAGAGCGCTTCCTTGTGATTTACACTCCAACGCTAAGCGATGATATAAGAAATTGTTGTAAGAGGAGAGATTTTAGTGACATCAAAGTTTTGTGGGAACAGAATCATCGTAACATTATACTGGCGTCATTACAGTGAGAGATAATTAAAATGCTATAGAAGTACACTGTGGTTAATAGTGAGATATTCACTAAAAAGACTAGGACAATGCACAGGTGGCATATATATTAAATTTCTGTCATTACAGCACAACGGACCACGAGCATATTAAGTGACATCAAACACCAATGGTCATAAATACAATAAATAAAAGGTAATCACCAACTTTCGTGTTACAACCTATGATCATTTTAAAATAAAACAAAATGGACCTTTTACATTGTTTGGGGGCTTCTAAAAGGAAATTTTTCAATGTTCTTTTAAAAATGAGAATAGTTTTTGTACCTTTTGTTCCCGCAATGAATTTATGATTGCTATGAGGTCTACTGAGTTGAAAGCCTTTTCGTAATCGAGAGAACCTAATCACAGTGTTCTTTATATTCTGTAAAAATCTCAGTTAGCTGATTCATTGTGTGTATCGATCACTAAACGAATATTGTTTGTAATAACTTTAGTGAATAGTTTGTAAATAACTGATAATAAGCCAGTAAGTTGATAGATAATTAGATAATTTTTTTCCCCTCTCCTGAAAATTTAAAAAAATTATTGTCTTGCACCATATTTTGGGAATTTCCTTTATCGTACAGTCACCCCAAGAAGTGATGGCAGAGTTTTAGATTTCTTTGGTCACTCTGCACTGATATACGTTCAGTGAAAACTTAGTGAATATATGGTAAAACTTCTGTGACGTTTTAGATTTCTTTGGTCACTCTGCACTGATATACGTTCAGTGAAAACTTAGTGAATATATGGTAAAACTTCTGTGACTCCATTACGTCATAAAAAATACAATATATATATATATATATATATATATATATATATATATTATATCACGCTAGGAATCATGTAATAACATGAGGTAGTGATATATCAGAAGTTAACACGCAGATACTTCTCCCGATCTGAATGAATGTGTAATGTGTTACTCGCTCGCGGCGCACAGCATAATCCCACGTTCCTGATGTAAATGCTTCCCAGGATTTCAAATACAGATGCTTTAGTTTCGGAGACCAGTCAAGTTAAAACTCAAGTGACTGCAATACACTATTTTTTTTTTTTTTTCAAATGCTATGGTGATGATACAGCAACAATAAGGATGCCACAACAATGAAGTTTTTCTTAGTAATGATACCCTACCGTGGCGGTATCAGCAAGACCATTCTGCCTTATATTCCTTGTCTTCCCCTTGCCTATAATGATTTGCGACTTTATTCCTAATTAATGCAAAATTATTTCAAGTTGTAAGAAGATATGAGATTTTATCTTTTTCTCATACATTAGGCTGTGAAAAGGACCAAAGCATAAGTTTATACTCTTGCAGTGCAAAAGCACATACCTTTGCTCTATTAATCTCTATTTTCTTTTTAAATAAACTTCTTTGTCCTGCTTAACTGAAAATGCTGATATGAAGGTTCTGAACTCAGTTATTTGCGTATGAACATCTGCATTCTGAGGATACTGGGCTATGACAAGTTTGTCATTCTCCAAGGAGCCCGACTCTCGGGAAATTTTCGAAGTTTTCCTTATTTTTCGTTCATTGATAGTCCCCTGGCTTATCTTAAAACTTAAAGAGAATTTTCTTAATGAAAAACTGGCCAGATGCAGTGTAATAAGTTCATGTCTTTGAGTAAAAGCTGTTACTTTCCGTGCATGTTGATCGAACCATTTACAATAGCCTAGTAACTTACGCCGCATTCCTGCTTTCTGTCGTCGTCCATGGATACAACAATAATGGATATCAATGACTGAATTATTCCTTAGTATTGTAAAGGAAATTATTTTATAAATAATAATGACTGATTATAATTGATTATTAAAGCCTTTTTCTGTTTAGTATTACGCTGCTAAAAAAATATTGCGTTTTACCATATTAGATGTGAACTCCGCAAATTATTTCTGACTGTCCCTGAGCGATAGTTCTGAAGTTTCAGTTAGTTCCGTTCAGAATTTTCTATTATCGTAGTTAACGAACTGCTTCCTACAGCTCTGAAATATACCGGTACTTGTTCATTGACTTACTGTTTTCTATTTGTTTCCCGTAAGCCAAGAAACCATTTACAATGCTGGGTGGTAACTATATAACCAAACCGTACGTGCTCCCTACGTGTCAACAAGTGGGTTGGTGGAGGGTTATCTGTCTATTGACAGACGCCATAATCCCGTAAGGGTGGCCATTTGAGTTATTTGTTTTACGGGGAGGGGCACTAACCTTCCACCAACCCACTTGCTGAGACGTAGGGAGCACGTATGGTTTGGTTATATGGTTACCACCCAGCATTGTAAATAGTTTCTTGGCTTACAGGAAACCATTTGGCCTGTCACTTAATGTAAAGCCACCTGTAATGGAAAGAATAGCAATAGGAAGTGAAAGGAAAGATGGGAGAAATAGGAAGAGAGGAGGGCAGGCACAGAAAAAGAATGATAAAGGCTAAGGCAGAAGTAGGCAGCACTACATCAAGTGAGTGATTGATGGTCGCCGTTTTCTGTAACAATTTTACATAATAAGTTTCACCTGGTAAAGATATAAGGAAGAAAATGTACATTATCGATGACCAAAACTTCTGGATATTCTGTCGTCACTTCTTAGGCCGACCGTACATTGAATAAATGGGTGGGCGAACCTGTTTTGAATTCCTTCATCCGACAATAAATCTGTTAATATTCTGTTTCCTCCGGGGGCCCTCCTTCATTTCATAATTCTAAAAGAAGCTTTTTCTTTCTCTGGTGTTACCTCTGGTATTTCACTTGTGTCAAGTGAAAAGATAGTGGTCGGTACTACTATTTTTGATGCATACTGTTTTGATTGTTTGTTTGTTTTGTCAGTTCCTTCAGCTCTCATCACCATCTTCTGTCTGCATTTAAAGACTTCACCATTTTATCCGTCAGTGATATAATTTGTTGCTTTCCTAGTGCCATTTTGATTAAGACCCGTTTCACTTTTTCCATTTTTTCTTTTTTCTTTTTCTTTTTTGATCTGATTCATGGTTATCTTGCGTCTCTCTCTCTCTCTCTCTCTCTCTCTCTCTCTCTCTCTCTCTCTCTCTCTCTCTCTCTCTTTCTCTCTCTCTCTCTCTCTCTTGTTTATAAGATTATTTAATTCAGCCCTTTCTGTTCCAACTTTATTTTCACTTTTATCTCCTTTCATTCCATGAGCTCCAAAGTCACCTTTGAATACTTGTTAACTTTGGTTGTATTAGCTTCCTCTCCAACCTCCGCTGATTCCCATAACACTGTTGTTAGTCTATCATTACACTCACCAGTGTCATACTCAGCATGATTTTTAGCCTGAAATCTGTTCTTTATTTCTAAAAGGCAGCTTTGTTTTTCGAATACGTATATTGGGCATATCTATTTTTTTCTCAACTTCGTTCTGTCACTTCTGAAATTGAATCTGGCTGTGCAACCCACCGTCCTTTAGTCACTTCCTATATATATTTACTTTGTTGATAACTGTGACGTTAGTGATCGTGTTCTTCTTCTCTGCTATAATGAAGTCGATTTCATTCCTTGTTTCTCCATTTTGGCGACTCCATGTTCATTTTCTCCCTGTTCTGTTGTAGTGGAATATGTTCATATCCTCATCTTATACATTTCAACAAAATTTTCCACCATTTCACTTCTGTAATTCCTTTCTCATATTCCAGATTTTTCCATACATTATTCTCCATTTTTCTGTTTGACAACTTTTGCATTAAGCCTCCCATGAATGTATATATATTTTTTCTTTTTTCGAAACTCTAGGAGATATCATCATAGAATATCTGCTTCTTCATCTGTTTGAAACTTGGGTGCATATACTTGTATTACTTCAAGGGTGTATTTTTTGCATAATCTAATTGCAGTCCATGCTTTTATGTCAGACAGTGCTGAATTTAACAATGTTCTCAGCAAGATTCCTGTTTATTGGAAATCCTACACTACTATTTCATTTATTCTACCTTCCTATGTGGTAGAATAGGCGATTACTGTCTTGGAATTGAATTATATTTTCTAGTTTTTTGTGGATCTCGTTCAGACTTACTAGATCCAAAACTAATGTTTTCTGATATTGTTATTGAGGTTTCAAGTTTGTAATCTTCTGCGAGGCTTCCAACATTGTCTATCTGTCGATCTATTGCCAGACGCCTTAATCCCTTAAGGGGTGGCCACAAACAAATCGTCTCCATGTCGCCCTGTCCCCTTCCATATCTAATACCCTTTTCCCAGCTCACACCCTCCTCTCTCATATACCTCCCCACCCCATCGCTCCACCTCATCCTTGGCCTCCTCATCCCTCTCCTTCGCTCCACCTCATTCACACACACTCTCCCGGTCAGTCGCTCGCTCTCAATCCTCTCCACATGGCCAAACCGCCTCAGTGCGTTCCTCTTGACGCTTCATATCACACCCACATCCACACCACAATGCTCCTTCGCTTTCTCATTGGTCAGTCTGTCTCTCCATGTGACTCCAGATGCTCCTCTCAAATAACTCATTTCCACTGCTCTCACCTTTGACTTGTGTCCCTCCAGCAAGGTCCAGGCTTCACTTCCATACGTTAGAGTTGGTATTACAATACTGTCATTCAGCACCTTCATCATTTCCATGCTGACTTCCCTGTTTCTTATCACTGCCTTCAAAGAACGAGCAACCATTCTTCCCCGTTGTATCCTTTCAAGCACTTCACCCTCTAAACTTCCATCCTTACTCATCACATTACCTAATACTTAAATACACTCACATTTTTCATTTCCTCCTCATCCAGCCTTACTATACATTCAGTGACTTCATTTCTCTCGAAGACCATAATTTTACTCTTCCCTACATTCACCTTTAAATTCCGTTTCTTACACACACGCTCCCAAACTCATTCACCATGCCGTGCAGCTCCTCCTCGTCTTCACTTTACAACACAGTATCATCTGCAATCAACAGTACAGGGAGTTTCCACACACTGCCGTTTCTCATTACGGCCACTTCAACATCCATTGTCTTACCTTGGATCTCTTTTATAACCCCATCCATATACAGACTGAACAACCACAGAGATATGACACAACCTGTTTCAGTCCAACCTTCAAAACGAAAAAGTTACTCAGTTCAATGTCCTCACGCACTGCAGCCATGGCATCCACATACATACTTTTCACGGCATTCAACAACTTCCCATTTTCTCCATATACAGTATTTGATAATACTTTCCACAACCCTTGTCTATCCACTCTGTCGTATGTTTTCTCCACGTCCATGAAGGCCGCATACTACTTCTTTCCGTTCTCTAGATTTTGTAGGTAGGGGATTTAGGATACAACCTTTCACCTGTGTCACGAATCAGTTCGCGACATTTCCCTTTTGTGAGAAGCCACGAACTACTAGTGGAAAACTCACTGTGTATCGCTCAGCTAACCGTTTCTCCCTCCATTTCGGAGTATACTTTTCAAAACATTCGTCACCGTTTTCAAAGGTGACCGATTAGTGCACGTCACTAAGTGCTGTACTGAGTGATACTATTGTTTTTTTATTGTTCGCCTCTGCTTGCCTCTGACCGTTAGAAAATGCGGCCGAGTGCTCCGCTTTTCTTTCCCACGACTTGGTCAGTCCAGTTGTTGCTGCGACGGAGAGAGGTCCTGTGTTAGCAGTGTGAGGTCAGCTAGTACCCAAACTCCACAGTTCTTCAGTACTTCCATCCTAGTTCTGCTTGGGTGATACGCAGCATTCATCGACTATAGTATTTCTTTTGTGTATTTCCTAGTTATAAGAGTTTAATTAAGGTGTTTTTTTTTCTAGACGTAAGTATTTAGCTATTGCGTCTCATTTAATTTGATTTGAATTGTAACGTTAAATTTATTTTTTGTAATTAATAAATTTAACAGTTCCTTTCTCGAGCTTAATGTAAAGTAAAATCTTGTTTCATTTCTCCATAATTAAGCTTATTTTCCATATAGCTCCTGGCTTGCATAAACGTTTGCTTTCATAACTGGTACTTAGACCAGTCTTGTTGTATTAACTTAATATCCGTTGTGCCACCTGGGAGTTAAGCATCAGCAAGAACCTGATGTTAGTATTAGTTATTTATTGTCAGGGGTGATGTAACTTTCTCCAGAGGCTAACAGTACAGTAATTCAGCAATTGTGAGTAATTAGTCTCTGCTGTGTACTGTTGAGAAAGTTTATAAATTCTCGTTCTTGAGAATCTTAGCAAGTCAGCGTAAAGTAATCGTTGCTTGATGTAGCAAGACAATCATTGTCTCTGCTCTTCAATATTATTGAATATTATTATCAAATTAAACAATATTTAACCATTTATTTTAAAATTGCTCTGTTATTATAAAAACCCCGTGACAATTGGCGACCTCATTCCAGGATATTAACTCCTAACCCTAAAGCTATTCACGAGATAGTGCTCACTCATTCATATTTAGGTATTTATCATTAAAGTTTATAGACACAAGTTTACTGGTGTTTACCGTTAATTTAGCAAGTGAATTTTGCTTTATCAATCCATAGAGTACTTAACTCTAGTTTATTTTTGGTAACACCAGACGATTTTATTCACTCCTGAGAAGTCGCCGTACCCATTGTGTTTATTATTGAGTCTTCCCAGTTATTTGCATTTTTTATTTATTCTTTGCCAGTTAACTGGATAAGACTGGTCACCACTAGCTTGTGTCTGTACTCTTTACTTGTGTTTATTAGCATTCGTTTGCGAAGCAGCAATCAGTACTGAGTCGCTAGTTATTTAGATTGAGCCAGCATCATGGCTACAGCTGTATTTTTACAGGAAGCCAAAGATATGGGTCTTACGGACCCAACTGAAATCAAAGAATACATACTTTCACGGTTCAATTACGAGCAAGAACGTGAGAAAGATGCTCGTGAAGAGCTTAGAATTCAGCGCGAATACGAGCGAGAACAGCGTGAACACGAGGAAAAACAGCGCGAACTCGACTTAGAACATGTGCGGGAACAACGTGAATATGAACGTGCCGAACGTGAAGCACGCGAGAAACATGAACTTGAAGTGCTGAAGCTCAAGCGAGATTCCTTGGCTTCAGACACATCTGGTGCAGTTGGTTCAAGCTCCACGACCGCTCTCCCTGCACATGTTATGGCGACCCCACACATCAAGCTTCCCCCATACAAAGATGGCGAGCGAATCGAGCCATACATAGCTCGATTTGAAGACATGGCTCAGCTTTACCAGCTCGATGATGCAGCTAAGCGGCTTCAGTTTCTTAGCCTGTTTGAAGGCCCTGCCATCGATATTCTCCACAGAATTCGTGGAGACAATCTCACGTATGAAGTGATGAAAGCTGCACTCATTAAGGCGTATGGTCTCACAGTAGACGACGCCAAAGCTCAGTTCATGCGAGCTCGTCTCCAAGACAAGGAGACAGCTGTTCAGTTCCTCGACCGTCTTACTGCTTACCTAGGTGAGTGGATGGAGAAAGATGAAACTCCTTCCACGCGTGAGGGGATAATTGACCTTATGCTGCGTACACAGCTAGAGAGGGCGTGGCCTGCTGAGCTCATAGCACAGCTTAAGATCTGCCAGGTGAAAGATGCCAGCCAAATGGTAGAGAAGGCTGACGCATTCTTTACTGCATACGGGTATCAAGCTCGTAAGCAAAACATCTGGAGCAGAAAAGATACTGCCAAGTCTGGGAAGCCGTCTCAGACTGAATCCCAGCACCAAGGCCGTTCTCAGAGTAATGGTCAAGGTCCAAGCAAACCACAGAAGGACCAGGGGCAAAATACACAGCAGCCTGCTTGGAAGCGGTACAACAAGCACCCCAACCAGCAGCAGTTCCCCAAGCAGCAGCAGCAGCAATACAAGGACAAGCCACGTAACCTTCAGTCAGGTCAATTAGTGTATCAGAGGCAGGAGGCAAATGCAGCCTTCATTCCACAAGTACCCGGTGGTGCCATCTCTACCAGTACAGGTACTTCACAACAGTTCACAAGTTCCCCTCCGACCATGAACTCTCCTCAGACACCTAGTTCCCAGGGCGCCACGTTTGCTGCATCGGTTGTTCCGCAGTCTCATGAATGATTGGCTGCTACCTCCTCAGACCCTTCCACCAGCAACACTGCCTTTCTTGTTCAGCCAGGGTCTGTGGGAGGTGTTTCTGTAAATGTCCTGAGGGACAATGGTTCCTCAGGTTGCTCTGTTAAGCAGAGTTTAGTTCGGCCTGATGAGTATACAGGTCGACAGATCCAAGTTAGACTTATTGATGGATCAGTGAGATTGTTCCCTGAGGCACGTATCCAGGTGGCATCTCCATTTTTCACTGGCTTGACAGCTGCAGTTGTCATGCCAGAACCTTTATTTGACCTCATCTTAGGCAACATACCTGGCATCAAAAATAGTTGTGCCGTAGATGTTGCTACTCAGACTTCGACTGCTGCGATAACACGAGCCATGGCCAAGGCTCCAAATCGCATCACTCCGTTGACCGTCGCAACGCCGCAAGATCTGATTCGTAGTCAAGATGTTGTCCAAGAGCAACAGACTGACTCGACACTTGCCTCAGTGCGCAAGAAGCTGGAGGGTAAAGTGATCAAGTATTCACGGGGAGGTCAAGCCAGGTTCCTTCGTAAGCGAGGACGGCTGTACCGTGAGTCACAGACACCCCAGGGTGAGGTTCGACTGCAGTTTGTCGTTCCTGCAAAGTATCGACGAGCAGTGTTTGAATTAGGTCACTGTTCAGCGATGGGAGGTCACATGGGTCAAAAGAAGACCTCTGACCGCATCCATGCTGACTTTTTCTGGCAAGGAATGGGACGGGAAATAACGAGGCTCGTACGTTCCTGTGATGTGTGTCAGCGTACCACTGACCGGGGACGTGTCCGTCCTCCTTCATTGAAGCCAATGCCCATAATCTCTGAACCGTTCGAGAGAGTAGCAGTTGACATAGTTGGGCCAATCTCTCCTAGGGCTAGTGATGGATCAAAGTATATCCTCACTATAGTTGATTTCAGCACACGGTGGCCTGAAGCCGTGGCCCTTAAGAATATAGAGGCCATCACTGTTGCTGAGGCATTAATTGAAGTGTTCTGTCGTGTAGGTATCCCTAAGGAGGTCTTGAGCGACCGGGGTTCGCAGTTCACTTCGGCAATGATGAACGAAACGTTCAGGTTGCTGTCCATCCGAGGCTTACGAACTACGCCGTATCATCCCATGTGTAACGGGTTGTGTGAGAGGTTCAATGGAACTCTCAAGATGTTGAGGCGCATGACCGCCGAACAGCCAAAGGAATGGCCGCGGTTCATCGCTCCTCTTCTATTTGCTTATCGAGAAGCCCCACAGCATTCATTGAAATTCTCACCCTTTGAACTGGTGTATGGGAGGTCGGTCCGAGGCCCACTTCAAGTCCTTCGTGAGTTATGGGACGATGAAGAACCTGACCCTGAAGTCAAGACCACCTACACCTACGTCCTTGATTTGGCTGACCGCCTCCAGTCGACGTGCGAGTTAGCTAAGGAAGAACTGATTAAGGCGCGTGAAGTTCAAAAGGCTTATTACGATAAGAAGGCAAAGCTTCGGAAGTTTAGTCCAGGCGATAAATGCTTGGTATTACTCCCCACTGCCCAGAACAAGTTGTTGGCGCAGTGGAAGGGTCCATTCGATGTAGTAGAGCGCATTTCAGACCTCAACTACATAATACAGATGGGGAATCTTCGTAAAAGGTTCCACATTAACATGTTGAAGGCTTATCATGAGTCAGACCCCGAGGAGACTGGCCTACTAGTAGCTGATGATAGTGACCAGCCACTGGAAGAAACCGGGGCAGCTGCGGTGATCCCAGCTGATGACCATGCCCACCCCCCCCCCCCCGCTCAGTCCCATCAGGAAGAGACTGTCGGAGATATTTTACTTAACCCTGACTTAGCAGTAGGGGACCAAAATGCCTTATGGTCACTGCTCTGTCAGTATGCTGATGACTTCTCAGACCAACCTAGACTTGCAAAGGTTGCGTGTCATAAAATTGAGTTGACCAGCAATGCTCCTATTAAGGTTAAGCCATATCCGATTCCCATGCGACTACAGGGTGCAGTAGATAAGGAAATTGCTGACATGGAGACTGCAGGCATTATCGAAAAGTCCTCATCTCCTTACTGTAGTCCGATGGTAGTAGTCCGCAAGAAAGATGGTGGAGTCAGGATATGTGGTGACTATAGAAGGCTCAATGCAATCACTAAAGTGGATGCTGAGCCAATGGGTGACCATATTGCCATCTTCTCCAAGCTGGCAGGGTCACGATATTTCACGAAGCTTGACCTAGTGAAGGGATTCTTCCAGATTCCCCTTCATCCTGAGAGTCGTCAGTTCACTGCCTTTGCTACTCCTAGGGGGTTGTACCAGTATAAAGTCCTCCCATTTGGACTTACCAATTCCCCAGCAGTATTCAATCGTGCCATGAGACAAGTGCTCCATGGTATTGTAGGAGTAGAGATGTTCGTTGACGATGTCCTCGTTCATTCCGCCACATTGGAGGAGCACCTCAGACTCTTGGAAATTGTCTTCAGTAGACTCCAGAGTTTCAACATGACTGTGAAGCCTAGCAAATGCAAGATTGCTCACAGTGAGGTGGAGTTCCTCGGTCATATTGTTGGCAACAATCACTGCAGGTGTCAGGGTGACAAGATCAGGAAAGTTAGAGAAGCCCCGAGACCCGTGACCAAGAAACAGGTTAGGGCATTTCTTGGCCTAGTGGGATATTATAGGAGTTTTATCCCCAACTTTGCTCTCATTGCCCAACCGTTGTACGAAGTGCTACGGAAATATGCTCCAAACACCATTGAGTGGGGAGAAGCGCAAGAGAGATCCTTTATTGCTCTTAAGAACATGTTGTGCAAGGAGCCTATCTTGCAGTTGCCTGATTCCAGCAAACCTTTCATACTGCGCACTGATGCTTCACAAGATGGAGTAGGTGCCGTATTGATGCAGGAATCGGAAGGTGGAATCTTCCCAGTGGCATACCACAGCCGTAGGCTAAAACCTGCCGAGAGGAATTACAGTACTGTTGAGAAGGAACTCTTGGCTGTGGTTGATGGTGTTAAAAAATATTATTATCTTTTTGGGGCACCATTTACTCTGGAAACTGATCATATGCCACTCACTAGCCTTAGCACGACCAAGACGGCTAATGCAAGATTGACACGCTGGACACTGTATTTACAGCAGTTTAACCTTGTTGTGAGATACATCAAGGGAAGTGATAACGTAGGTGCAGACCTGTTGTCTCGCCTGCTAACTGCTGACTAATATGGGCAATTGTTGCATGCTGGGTTCCGTAAGATAGGCATCCTAAGCGAGTTGAGTAATCCAAGGACCAGCCTGGTTCCCAGTTAAAAGTGTAGACCAGACGTCTCACTCGTCGGCCCTACAGGACACAGTATATCCAGGGCTTGTACATACATGTATACCATAAGTTAAGGGGGAAGTTTGAGAACCTTGCAGAGACAGTCCGAGGCTGTGTATGAATTACCTTGTGGAATGTCTCGAGCTGTGGGCCTGTCTGAGGATTCCCGGAGAATGCACATTACCCACATGAGTGTTCACACCCACGGTGGGTGTTAAAACGTGACCTGCCCGAGATTGCGTAGTGATTTTCGGCTTCCTGTATTACTCGTAAGTGTAGAGTTAGGTTAACCAGTAAACCGCCCGTTCTAAGCAATTTGTGAATTCAAGAACTGGCACGTTTCCTGGTTAATAATGTTAGGTTAACTAGTAAACTGCCCATTCTAAGAGATTTGAGTAATTCAAGAATTGGCACATTTCCTAGTTAATAAGCGTTAACCAGTAAGCTATAAGGGTTTTAAGCAATTTGTGAATTCAAGAATTACGTTTCCTGGTTAATAATGACATAAGTACTGATTGCTAGGCAGAGAGAGAGAGAGAGAGAGACAGAAATAACAGTTTTGATGCTCCACCTTAATTCCTTTCGCAGGTGTAGCTGGTGGGTGCAGCATTGCCGTGCAGATCAACTGGCCATTCCTGTTGCATGCTGACGCCCCTTCTCTTCTGCCTCGTCATCATTATTTTACTATAAATTTGTATTACTGTGTCATTTTACACGTAGGTACAGTTACACTACAACTGTCACACCTACACCGTGTATTACATACACTACACTACATAACAATTAGTTGTTAATGTAAATGTAGCTAACTTTCGCTCAGAGTGACCTGAGTACAGGATTTTCACAGTCGTCACGGAGTTTTTCCCTCAAGCTTGTTTCTATTAACGTAAATACGAGGTTTTTTCGCTCACTGGCGACTGCGACTTTCTCCTGTAGCAGGATAGCACACACACCACAGTGTGAATCTTGTGCGAATGACTTAGGATGTGTACATATATATATATATCCACAAATTTTTTCCCATAAGGAAAAAATTTAACTTTGTAAGGACGTAATGTCACGAATCAGTTCGCGACATTTCCCTTTTGTGAAAAGCCACGAACTATTAGTGGAAAACTCACTGTGTATCGCTCAGCTAACCGTTTCTCCCTCCATTTCGGAGTATACTTTTCAAAACATTCGTCACCGTTTTCAAAGGTGACCGATTAGTGCACGTCACTAAGTGCTGTACTGAGCGATACTATTGTTTTTTTATTGTTCGCCTCTGCTTACCTCTGACCGTTAGAAAATGCGGTCGAGTGCTCCGCATTTCTTTCCCACGACTTGGTCAGTCCAGTCGTTGCTGCGACGGAGAGAGGTCCTGTGTTAGCAGTGTGAGGTCAGCTAGTACCCAAACTCCACAGTTCTTCAGTACTTCCATCCTAGTTCTGCTTGGGTGATACGCAGCATTCATCGACTATAGTATTTCTTTTGTGTATTTCCTAGTTATAAGAGTTTAATTAAGGTGTTTTTTTTCTAGACGTAAGTATTTAGCTATTGCGTGAGTGAGTGAGTGCGTCTCATTTAATTTGATTTGAATTGTAATGTTAAATTTATTTTTTGTAATTAATAAATTTAACAGTTCCTTTCTCGAGCTTAATGTAAAGTAAAATCTTGTTTCATTTCTCCATAATTAAGCTTATTTTCCATATAGCTCCTGGCTTGCATAAACGTTTGCTTTCATAACTGGTACTTAGACCAGTCTTGTTGTATTAACTTAATATCCGTTGTGCCACCTGGGAGTTAAGCATCGGCAAGAACCTGATGTTAGTATTAGTTATTTATTATCAGGGGTGATGTAACTTTCTCCAGAGGCTAACAGTACAGTAATTCAGCAATTGTGAGTAATTAGTCTCTGCTGTGTACTGTTGAGAAAGTTTATAAATTCTCGTTCTTGAGAATCTTAGCAAGTCAGCGTAAAGTAATCGTTGCTTGATGTAGCAAGACAATCATTGTCTCTGCTCTTCAATATTATTGAATATTATTATCAAATTAAATAATATTTAACCATTTATTTTAAAATTGCTGTGTTATTATAAAAACCCCGTGACAACCTGCAGGCTAACAGTAGAGATAAACTTAAAATTCCCAACTTTTCATATCTTCTCCCCCTTCTTACATTGTACGTGTAAGTTTTCATGGATTTCAAAAGAGACGTAGTGGTATGCGAAATCGATTGCGAGATATTGCTGGTTTCGTGTGTTCGGTGCTGGGAGGAGGCAGAGCATAATTAGACTATCAGACATGAAAGGATTCATCTTGCTGGTGAGTCTCTTGGGTATGTTGAAAAGTTTTGTTATCTGGGGGAATGTTATGTGCTCGAGGTGGGGCTGGAGCTAGTAGCTCTGTGGCTAGGGTTAGGAGTTATTGGAGAAAGTTCAGGGAGCTGATGCCTCACCCGACATTGAGAGAGCTCTTGAGGGCTTTCCCTCTGAGGAAAGGGATCTTGATACTTGGCATTTGTTAGGGGTGTAATGTTGTACGGTATTGTGACACCTGGGCAGTAAAGAACGAGGATATTCGTAGGCTCAAACGTACAGGAACGACAATGACTAGGTGGATGTGTAGTGCATCCTTGAATCTGGAGTCTGCTGGGGCAAGTTACGGTATACGATTGTGGAGTTGAGAGGAAGGATGAAACTATAATGTATTAGTGCTGTGATGAGGACGAGCAAGTTAAGACGGTTTAGGGATTTGTGGAGAAGATGGAGGATGACATTTGGGTGCGGAAAGTGAGAAGTGTGAACGTCGGCGGTAGGGTTGCGATAGACAGACCGAAAAGGACTTGGTCATAGATTGTGGCCTCATGGATAAGGGATTGAACAGGAAGGCAGCCAGAGATCAGGCAGCGTGGATAGCCGCCTTTAGGTCACCTAGGCCAATGAATGGAAGAATGTTGGGGCCTTTATATATATATATATATATATATATATATATATATATATATATATATAGATAGATATGTTTGTATATATATATATATATATATATATATATAGATAGATAGATAGATAGATATGTTTATATATATATATATATATATATATATATATATATATATATATATATATATATACATATATATATATATATATATATATATATATATATATATACATATATATATATATATATATATATATATATATATATATATATATATATATATACAGTATATGTATATATATATAATATATATATATATATATATATATATATATATATATATATATATATATATATATATTTGTGTGTGCGTGTGTGTGTGTGTGTGTGTGTGTGTGTGTGTTAAAGTTGTTTGTTTCACAGTGAGCTCATTTTTGTTTCACCGTGCAGGAATGAGTCATATGGAAGAATTCTAAACATGTATAAAATAGTCTCTACCTATTCTTCAAGCAACTATAATCTTTCTCTGTTTTCTACCACGTTATAACCATCTAATCTTCCCTTTACCACTTCGTACAGTTTCTTCATTAAGCATCATTCTCAGACTATCCAGCTCATTCATTTCCTCCGCCAACTGTGCTGGAGTGTATCGCCCCATGTGTGTTTTTTGTTTCTTTGTGTGTCTACATGATAACTCAAGGAGTTAATGATGAATTTCACCGAAATTTTGTGGATGTGTGATTCATGGGTCAACGAAGAGTCGAAAAAAGATTTGTGGCGATCTGTTTTCAAGTCCTGGTTCAGGATATTTTTGTTTGTTTGTCATTATGCAAGGTTATATTTTAAAATGAAGAACATGTAATGTCGCATACTGACAGATGTTTACACTGGCCACGTTCTGGAAATCTACAAACACTGAAGAACGCCCCTCATGGGGTAGCGAGTAACCCGCAGGGCAGACAATACCATTTTTTTTTTTAACCAAAGAACGTGATGTTGTGCACAATGGCAGATTTTTACTGAGGTCACTTTTTAGGCAGGGTGATTCCCCACATGCCATCCCCCACAGGGTACAGGAGAGAGGAAGGAAGACACAAGATGTTCTGGCGCCTTTTTGCACGATCATATGTTTTAACCCATGAATACAATATGTTATATCCTTCCAAAATATCCAGTTCGTTTAGGCGTTGTCCCTCACGGGAGTTCCCCTACGTGCGACGTTGCCACAGTTTCTGCTGGGCCAATTATCGGATTAGAGTCAAGGGTTAACCCTCAATCCCAGCTCTCTCTCTCTCTCTCTCTCTCTCTCTCTCTGCATATAAAATCAACATTTTATGGAGATTTCTATAAAAAGTCTATACGGTTTTATGAATTATTAAAATTTCAAGAAAAGCCTCCTGACTTTGTCTGTCTGTCTGTCTGTCTGTCTGCCTCTCTCTGTTACTTCACTCACGTTAGTGGCCTTTGCTGTTCGAGCAACAGCTTTTGAGGGATCAATTATAGGTCCCCTGTTTGCCTTCTTCTCTAAACAATACTTATTTATGCTGTAAATAAGTTCTTTTTCTCAACTGTGGAGCAGACGAGGGCGAGTAGTAGCGGTAGGAGCTTATCTTTGATGGAGGTCAGAGAGGAAGTGACTTGCTAATTGACACCTGACCTACTCTCACTGACTCACCTACAAGCGTGACAGATTTGGAAAGCAACGTTGCCAAGTGTTGAGGTATTTATAAAAAGTCATTGTTATTATTAAAAACAATAGGGATTTTCTTACACTACATAGCCTTATTAGAGAGTTACCGTATATACATAATTATCATAAATAAATTTCATTTAGGAGTAGTAAATAGCTGACATGAGACAGAGAGGTGTGTTTTGGTACAGATTCAGCAGGGTCGCGCGAAGGGGAACTCCCGTGAGGAACAACGCCCAAACGATCTGGATATTATGGAAGGACTATACATACTGTTATACGCTCACCCAATTGCATTTTAGACAAGGTGCCACCCTTGACGTCCACCCATCATCAGGGAGATTGCTCCTAGGCAGAGAATGCCATAGTTTTGACATAGGCAAACAAAATTTTGCACAGTAGTAGACCTTCACCTAAACCAAAGTTTGTAGAGGGTGGTACCCTCAGAGTTTGCTCCCCTGCCTTCATTGTAAATAATTAGGTCTTTCCCCATACAATATTGCAGGGGCCATTCGAGCTATCAATGGTGTCCTTTGTCTCATTCTAACCATTTTCTGCCATATCCATTACTCTCCTTCATCTGAGCAATATATAATATATACCTAGCCTTATTATCCACTTCTTCTTTATTGCTCCCTGGGACGTTCTTCCCACGTTTCTTCAATTTTTCTTTGCCTCACATATTTCATCGCTTTTATCTGTCCTGTAACCAGTCCTCATAACCTTACGGCTGTGACGCACTCATGACCTGGTACATTTTTCCGGCAGAGAGTACATACATTGCTTCAAAGGTATCACTCCATTTTGGCCCTCGGAAAAGATTCACGAACATTTTCCAAGCAATACTTAGTTGTGTCCATGTACAGCTAGTTCATTTTAAATATTTTGTCTATCTTTGTTTTTTTCACTTACGGTATACGTAATGCCATTGTGCATCACCCTTTACAGACACAACACATTAATGATATTTTCCTTATTGCATCTAGAGGTACACGGATGAAGACTAGTAGGGGTACCCGGCATTGCCCAGGTAAATCCTATTATTGAGCATATCGACATTGCATAGTAGCTTGGACGGCCTCTCCTCTTGCGGGAAAAGACTTCCCTGGGTCCCATTTTACTTACTGAACCAAAGCTCCTATCTGAGACCATTTTCCCAGGGATATATTCCCCTTGATCCTATTCTTAACACTGATCAGTTTTCCCAATACACACCCATGTACCAACCCTTCCCAAACACCATGCATACCTACCTACCCACTTGCCCAACCCATCCATCAACACACCTCCCCACCCAACCTGCCCATCCACTCAAACACTCACCAACCCATCCTGCCCACCCACTCATCAACCCTTGCTGCCCCATCACACCCTACCTTTAAGTCCACCCACCCTGCCTCTCCACACCCACTCATCCACCCAACCCTGCCCACCCTCCCCATCCAACCTGCCCACCTCACGACTCTGTCTACCCATTTGATCAGTTGTAGCAAATAATGATATGGTTGTAGAAGTAACGAACTATATGGCAGTTTGCTACGATGTTTCCATCATGTTGACTTTTTTTTTTAATGCAAGGAAAAAGGAACCAAAGGCTGAGCCAGCAGAACGTTCCTTCCAAGAGAAAAGAAATACAAAAGAGAGCCAAATTCAAGATCCATTCATTTCGATATGCCTGGACATGCTGCGTTTGAAAGACTGGAGATCATAGGAAGTAGGAAATACCGACAAAGGGAGACAGTTCCAGAGTTGACCTGTTGCTTAAATGAAGGACTGGCAGATATGGTTAACTCTTGCATTAGATACTTGGACACAAAAGGGATGAGAGTTTATTGCCAGACAGGTGCTACGCGCCTGTTGTAGAGGTGGAAGGATGCAAACAGACAGTTCAGAGAAGCAGTGATCACTGAAGTTGCAATAGAAAAGAGATAAAGAGGCAACAGTGCGGTGGAGAGACAGAGGTTTGAAGGAGCCGGTAAGAGGAGGAGAGTTGATGAGACGAATAGCATTTGACTCCACCCTATTGAGAAAAGCTGTATGTGGGGAGCCTCCCCACACATGAGAGTTGTTATCTAAACGGGCGAATAAAACCCGTGTATATGCAGGGGTAAAGGAGGCATGGAGTCGGCTTAACACACCTAATCTGTTGGAAGCAGATTTTACAAGAGAAGCAATATGATCTTTCCAAGATAAGTCCCGTGTGAATGAAATCCCAAGCATGTTCAAGGATGATGCAGGATTGAGCTGGATATTATTAAGCATTATTGGGTACTCCTGTGGAAGATTTTGACGGGTTGATAACCATAGAAACTGAATCTTTGATGCATTAAAAACAACAAGATTATTTTTACCCCAGTCAGAGATATAAGCCAAGTCACATTAGGTGTGCAATAGTCTCATACTTTGTTGAAATAACTGCTGAGATGGACGTTGTGGAAACTGAATGGAAATGTGAAAGGTAGAATCATCAGCTTATGAGTGGATAGGATTAGATGTACAGCTTAGGTCTTTAATGAATAAAGAGAAGAGAGTTGGTGATAGCAGAGTCCTGAGGAACACCACTGTTGATAGATCTAGGAGAAGAACGATGGCCGTCTACAACAGCAGCTATAGAACGACCAGAAAGGAAGCTGTAGATGAAGGCACGGATAGTAGGATAGAAACCGTAAGAGGGCAGTTTGGAAATTAAAGATTTATGCCAGACTTGATCGAAAGCCTTTGAGATGTCAAGTGCAATGGCAAAGCTTTCGCCAAAGTCACGAAAGGAGGATGACCAGGAGTCTGAAAGGTAGGTGAGAAGATGGCCAGTGGAGGGTCCCTGAGGGAACCCATACTGAGGATCAGAAAGAAGGTTGTGATAGGAAAGATGCTTTATAATTTTTCTGTTAAGAATAGACTCGAAAACATTTGAGACTCAGGATGTTAAAGCAATTGGACGATAGTCAGCGGGTTGGGAATGGTCACCCTTCTTTGGGACTGGCTGAATGAGAGCAAACTTCCCGCAAGAAGGAAACGTACAAGTTGAAAGGCAAAGGCGAAAGAGTTTACCTAGGCAGGGTGTAAGCACAAAAGCACAGTTCTTGAGGACAATAGGAGGGACTCTATCAGGCCCATATGCCTTGTAAGTATTGAAGCCAGTGATGGCAGAAAATACATCAGCTGAAGAAATTTTAATGTCAGTCATGAGGAAGTCAGAGAGGGGAAGTGATGGAGGAACAGCACCGGAATTGTCTAAGATGGAATTGAAGGAGAAAGTCTGAGCGAAGAGATCTGCTTTATCAGTAGAAGAAATAGCTACAGAGCTATCAGAGTAGAAAAGACGAGGGAAGGGTGATGAGGTAACGTTGTTAGAAAGGTTTTTGGCAAGGTGCCAGAAGGAGCGGGAATTCGAGTTGGAGAGTTCAGAGCATTTAGTATGGATGAAATTATTTTTAGCAGAGCGAAGAACAGACATAACACATTTCCGGGCAGAAACAAAAGCAAGTTGTGATTCAGGGGTGGGTTGGTTCTGGTACCATTTATAGGCCCTAACCTTGTTGCAGACAGCATTAGAATAAGCGCAAAGAACATGAGAAAGGAATGTATGCTTCCAAGCCTGAGAGAATAACCTCCGTAATGCGCAAGGCACACTCGGATGGCTCCAGGCCATGGAAGCAATAATCATTCTAGGGAAAATAAAAGAAGTACTGCCTGATGGCCTTCCAATCCACACCTCCAAAGTACCACAGATGACGTTTCTTTGGAGGGTCCACAGGCCGTACTGGAACGATAGGACTGGTTAAGGTAACAAGATTATGATCGGAGGAGCCCAATGGAGAGAAAAGATTAACACTGTAGGCAGAGGGATCAATTGTAAGGAAGAGGTCAAGTGTGTTGGAGCTCTCTCCAAGGCGGTCAGGGATACGGGTAGGGTGCTGTACAAGCTGCTCTAGGTCATTAATGATAGAAAACTTGTAGGCTTGTCCACCAGGTGGATCAATGAAAGGAGATGAGAACCAAAGGTGGTGGTGAACACTGAAATCTCCTAGAATAGAGATTTCAGGGAAAGGAGAAATGGATAGAATGTTTTCCATCGAAGAAGTAAGATAGTCGAAAAAATTTTCATAGTCAGTAGAATTAGGAGATAAATAAACAGCGCAGATATATTTAGTCAGGGAATGACAGGAGAGCCGAAGCCAGATAGTAGAGAATTCAGAAGAATCAAGTTCAGGAACACTAGAGCAAGAGAGGTCGTTGCTTACATATACACAACATCCATCTTTGGCTTTGTAATGTGTATAGAGAAAGTAGGAGGATACAGAAAAGGGTTTGCTGTCAGTTGCCTCAGACAGCTGAGTCTCATCAAGGAAGTGAAAGTGCGGTTTACAGGAGGAGAGGTGGTGTTCGACAGAAAGGCCGCGAATTTTGCAGAAGTGAAGTGGATCCTGGCATCTCAAAGAGTCGTCCCTGGGAGAGGGGCAGATGGTGGGGGCATTTAGGTCTCCCCTCCACCCCCCGGGACTCCGAGGCATGGTTGTGCCATTTTTCTTATTTTTTCAATTTTGAAAAGGAAGTGTAGTGTGTACTGTTCCAATCATGACCATCATGGGTACCACTTTATTAGTTGTAAGGTACTTTGCACATTTAAAGGCTGAGAGGAAGACCACGAACAGGATGGATGGACAGTGTGAAGAGAGCGCTGGATGCGAGAGGGATGACTATTGAGCAAGGAAGAGTGGCTGTGCGTGACAGAAATGGGTGGAGAGAAATTGTGAATGAATAAGTGATGACGCAGTCCTGAGGGGATATTCTCCCGCATTTGGTCTGCTCAGCTATTTCAGGATTTCAGGTCAGGTGCAGGTAAGGGGATGAGTCTTATGATGTGGCAGGGGTAAACCAGCTCTGCTGTCGGGCCCTGCTGCGGATGTCACTGATTGCATTGCGCTGTTGACCTTTGTGCAGTGTGGTGCGGTGAGGATCTGTCCGTTCTCCCCTTTGGGGCTAAGATGAGAATGAATGTGTTTGAATGGATGAGTAAATGGGGAGTGTGTCGTCCTGTCTCACCCTAGGTATATATATATATATATATATATATATATATATATATATATATATATATATATATATATATATATATATATATATATATATATATATATATATATATATATATATCCTATATATATATATCCTACTCGATTTCTATAAAGAGCAGACAGACGGACAGACTGCCAAGCAAAGAAACATTCTCTTTTACATACATATGGATTATATGATTCATAATTTAATCTGAATCATATTCTCTGAGCCCAACCCTTAAATGTAAATGTGATTTTCTGTTTGCACTGCACGCACCTCTTGCCGGCCTGCTCTGCTCCGATGCAACAATAAACCATTGTTAGATAAACCATAAAGCGTGCAGTTCCAATTTGGACCAACAGAGGGACACTAAGAAAACCCACTTTGGGGCGAATTTTAGTAACGTTTCGCAATTTGGGGGAACTGTAATGTACACCATTAAATTTAGTTCCATATTTCTCAGATGCTTCATGAGTTAACATGAATGACCTTCATTAGTTCCTGTTATATGATTCATCAGTTAATCTGAATTATGCTTTCTGAACCAAGACCTCAAATTCACACATGAATTTTTCGACCTGACGGCGCTGCTCTCCCAGCATGCTTTGCTCCGACACTCCAAAAAGTGCTCCTAACACGTGAAGTTGTAATTTGGTCCAATAGAGGAAACTAAGAAAATTCACCTTCTTGCAGTTTTAGCAACGTTTCGTAAAGCTTTGGTAACTGCAATGTACACATCTAAATTCGCGGTAAAAAGTTACACCTGCCAAAGCTGTTTAGAAAGGTTTATATGCATTCCCCTCGATTTACATGAGGACAGACAGATAGGCAGAAGGACTGACGAACAAACATTATCATTTATACTGTATATATACAAACGACAATGAAAAATGTCAAAGACAGCACAGCTACCCATGCGACAAAATAAGGAGCTATGGTCATGGTGGTGAGGGATTGGAGGCCCGCTCACTAAGACAAGCGTAAAAGTCATCATGACTGCCTCCACCCAAGTGACGTCAAGCGCTGCCCCACAACGTCTATCTACCTATCTATTGCCAGACGCCGTAATCCCGTAAGGGGTGGCCACAAACAAATCGCCTTCATGTCGCTCTGTCCCCCAGCTCACACACCCCTCTCTCATATACCTCTCCACTCCATCCCTCCACCTCATCCTTGGCCTACCCCTCCCTCTCCCCCCCTCCACCTCACTCACATACACTCTCCTCGTCAGTCTGTCATTCTCCATCCTCTCCACACGGCCAAACCATCTCAGTGTGTTTCTCTTAACACTTCCTATCATATCCACACCTCAACGCTCCTTCACTTCCTCATTTGTCAGTCTGTCTCTCCATGTGACTCCACAGGCTCCTTTCAAATAACTCATTTCCACTGCTCTCACTCTTGACTTCTGTCCCTCCAGCAAGGTCCAATCTTCACTTCCATAGGTTATAGTTGGTATCACAATACTGTCATGTAGTAGCTTTTTTACTTCCATGCTCACTCCCCTGTTTCTTGTCACTGCTTTCAAGGAACCAGCAACCTTTCTACCCTGTTGCGCTCTTTCAAGCACCTCACCCTCTAAACATCCATCCTTACTCATCACCACAACGTAAACGGTGCAAAAGAGGTGCCATGTCCGATGGATGAAAGTTTACGAAGTGGTCAACGAATAATAAACATATTCGTTTGCATTCTTTATTAATACTAGGACTAGTTTATACACCTTATGTATATAATGCAAGCTATACTTTGATTATTCTTACTGGAGCAGAAGCCACCCATAATGTAAATTGATAGGCTGGCGTTAGCACGTGTAACAAAGAGATTATTTTATTTTTTATAAAAGGTTTAATAGAGGATGTTTTCAACGTCTGAAAATCACGAAACTAACCCAGAGGTGAATGGACTTACCTGCCAAGAGAAGAGACAGAACATTAACACATCACGAAATTATTTTAATAGGAAACCGAGAATTTCAAAGCCTGAATGACGAGCGAAAGGGAGGCGGTTCAGATTTTATTATGATAGCTCTCATTTCATTTTTTCCCCTCCCCGTTCCTGGCCACTACTTACGCCATTTAAAGCAGAGGGTAATTAGGATAATGATTAAGTCAGAAAACGTTTTGATAAACAATTTGGAAGAAAGGAAATTGGGAAAGTCTTAGGTTATATACAGTAGTCAGATGTGGCAACGAGAAAGGTGTATTTGCATACCAGCCAAGCCGACCATTACGCAGATATACTCCCTGCATATTCACTTGTTTACACATCCACACGCCATAGTACACACAGACGCATGGGCCCACAAACCATGCATTCAAGATGCACAAAAGGTGCGTGATAACGCAGATGCTAAGCAATGTTTGTTTAAGCACTGGGGAGACACTGGGAATTGCGGTGTATCAGAATCAGAGTACTTACAACAATTTCATCTTTATTAATATTTAAATAAGAGAAGCATCAATGTGTGTACGCATAATATTAAGAAGATATAATCAGGAAAAAAATAAAAAGAGGCGCAAAGCTAACATTACCTTAATGCCATACCATATTTCCTTTCTCGCTCCCTGTTCCATACGAATACATTCCATAGTTTCTTTTCATGCTCTGGCTGGAACCAAGGTGTTCTTCTTTCGAACTGTGTGTGCCTTGTTGTCGGCTTCTGAAAGTTTGCCTTACCCTACACTACATTATGCGCTAATAATATGTACTAAAAATACAACCATGTAGGCTACATGCGTACTGCTGAGTCATACCGTTGACATTTACGGACATTGACGCGTACAAATATAGTTAACAGTTCAGTTCTCACTTTGACCATTATTATTATATCCACCCTTTCTCAATTAGCACCGGGACAGCGAAATGAGCTACTAGGTACAGTAAGTTACCTCCCCCCGCCTCCATAAAAATATTTGTACCTGTGGAGAGGCTCACGTTCTTGATTCTTAAGTGATTCATAAATCCTCACTCTCCCTGTCTCTTTTCTTTCCACACTGACCCTCATTACCGATATTTATTTTCCTTTTCTTTTCTTCTTAATCTTCAATTCTCCTTCCACTTCTGTATGGGGTCATACGGCTTGGGCCTGAAGATTCAGCTAGTTTCTCCCCTCTAATAGTTAAACCTGACCCAAGAGTTTAAGAGTGAATGGTAAGGGCAGGAAGCAGGGGAAATAATGATAAAAAAAAAGGATTCGGAATGGGGGAGGGGAAAAAGAGGGTGATAAGAGGAAGGGAGAGGGGAGAGGGGAAAAAAGGAGGAAATAACTTTGAGAGAGAGAGAGAGAGAGAGAGAGAGAGAGAGAGAGAGAGAGAGAGCGAGAGAGAGAGAGCGGAGGGGGGAAAGCACTGATATATTCATTCTTGCAAGGTGATCAGCCGTAAAAGAAGAAGCTCTCATCCCTCTCTCTTTGTTGCTATATCTGTTTTCCTCTTATTATTTATTCATAAATATAATAATAATAAAAGAAAAATCTACTCTAATATCGTATCACTGATAAAATTTAGTTACACATCGCTACCCTACACTGAAGTCTAATGATACAAATAGCTAAACTCCATTTAAGAGTCACTGTGAGTTTACACTAAAAGGTACAATACCTAATCCAACAGAACACCATCCACTGCAAATGTGCCTTGCTCTTCATTACACACTTGCACTCATCAGCTGCTGACTGTCTGGGGTGGCATATATATTAATATGAGGCATCAGTATATGAACAGAATCAGATGAGTCAGGAACAATTCCATACACGACAATTGTCATCCCTAAGAAATATATAAGTTTAGGTAGAAAATTTACATAAGTATGAAAGATATAATACCACACCCAACAGAACACCATCGACTAGAAGTGCACAGTACCTCTCTACACTGCACACTTGCACTCGTCGACTTGTGTGACTCAGGCGAGGCACGTGGTTTAATATAGGGAACATCAATATAGGAAATAAAACAGTCAGAAGTTGAAACTGTTTCAAATACTTCAACTGTCTACCTTAATTAACATCACTCTGAATAACCTGGTCTTCTTCAAGAAAGCCATCAGTTTATGTCATAATAAGATCCCCATCACCCATGATGGTGGAAAGGGTGAAAGGAACGTCAGCTACTCAGCGGTAATTTGTAAGTGAAGCATGTTCATGAATTAATCGCCGAAAGGGTATAGGACAATATGACCGAGAGATAACAACGCACCGTCGTTTTTTTTTCTCTTTCTCTCTCTCATTTTTCAGTATATGGCAATATCCAGAGACGCTAGGAATTCATTCTTAATCGTACCAATATTCTTTCCTCATTGCGATTGGGACGATTTGCCATATCCCATTCGCTAAGCAGTGGCTTCCAAGTTGTAATAAGTCCTATCTAGCGACCTTGCCATAGAAAGTTTACTTATTTTTTTTCTGAGGGATAAACTCTGCATTTGATCATGAGGAACGTCCCAAGTCACCTAGAGTATATGAGTCTCCTCTCTGCTTTCCATCAATTATTAGTTCTGTTATGAATATTGGCTGTTTATCTCCTGGCCCGAATTAAAAATTATGAGGGGTGTTCTAAGTCAGTTTAATTCATCCTGCAATTGCCCCTCAGAATATAGTCTCAGAGCTCGAAGATTAAAGTAGTATGAATTCCCCGTTTGTCTCTTGGTTATTCCAGAATAAAAGTGTACAAAATCATAATAGTGTACACAATCATTTGTTTTCTAAACACTTCAGATTTTAACATGTTACCTTGCTTGATTAAAATTGTGTCCAGAAAAGGTAATCTATCGTCATTCACGTACTCTAGCGTAGCAGAATGTTTGGTTCCACGCAGTTTATCTCTAATATTGTTTAAAGGAAGTCTATACGGAGTTATTAACACGTCGTCGACATACCTAAACTAAATAACATACATAGGAATTACAGTGCTAAAGCTTTCAGTCTATAAAGGTTCTGAAAACAGGTTTGCTAAGACGGCGCTAAAAGAGGAGCCGATCGCAAGTCCCGTCCTCTGTCTGTGAAACCTGCAATTAACAGTAAAACAACAGTATGACATAAAGTGAGATTACCTAGCAAGGGCCAGTAAGTATCTCTGTTCTATGTAATGCACTTTTTTTCTCTCTCTTTCTCTCTCTCTCTCTCTCTTGTAAACAAAGCGGACAACAAAACACGAATGTATAGAGGAGTCACTGTAGCTTCCATTGTACTACCTTGTATTGCAGGTATCAGGGCAAGGGGCAGGGGTGAGCGCGAAAGGGAGAGGGGATGGGTAAAAGGGATTAGAGAAGAGGAGGTGAGGGAGAGGAAAGGTGAAAGAGAAAAGAGAAGAGGAGGGGATAGGTGCTAGAGAGGGGATGTGAGAGGTTAGATATTGAAGTGGTGGTGGAGACGAAAGGGGGCATAAATCCTGGTAAAGGAATGGGATACAGAGGAGAGTTCATGAGAAAAGAACTGAAGGAGTGAGAGAAGAGAAAGTCAATAGGGACTCGAAGAGGGAACTATTATATCTGTGGGTTGTGAGCCCGTAGATTTACCATCGGGATTTCAGGTTAATCTTAAAAATTCAATATTAGTGCTGGTTGCTTTATTGGAAGCTTAGATGTTACACCCGCGGAGTGAAGCTGATCTCTCATATAATCTTTTAGGGCACGAGTAGAGAGTTTCCTTTGTGTGTGTTACCGAATGTCATGGCTACATTGTTAACACATAGAACTGTTTCTTCAGTAGAATTTGCAAGAAGTCAACTGGCCCCTGCCTGACTCAGGAAGTACAGCTTTGTCCGACCTAGATGCATCAGCAACATACATCCGTTCGCTTATATTTCCCTCCCTTGATAGAGTAGAAATCTCTTGACATTTGTGTTTTTACTGATACAGGGAATAATAGAAGAGAACTAAAATGGTAAAACAACACTGATTTTATTAGTGAATAATAAGAAAATTATATGATAATATACTAATAAGAAGAGTATACTAGTTAACAGGGTGAATATCTAAATGTATATGCATAAGAGAAAATATTAATATATGTTACGTACCCTCGGATGCGAAAAGGTAAATTTAGGAATAATTGATGTTCTGCACGTCTTTAACCCCTACATCGCGGGGTTGTTTTAGCGCTCCTTGCGTGTCCCGCGAGGATATTCGCGCTCTGACTGACATTTTAAATATATTTGCTAAAATTCAGTTATTAGTCCTAGAATGTTATAATTAAGTGTCCATATGGCACATACCTTCAGCTTTCTCCTGGGATGTTTGTTGAGCCTTCGTCGAGTACCGTAGGACTTGTGGAGACTTCTGAAGTTGGGTATCGAAGTCTCCACTTTACACTTCCCAACACCCCGTAATATGATTACCACAGCCTGATATTATCACTAGAAACACTATTGTATGATTTTCAAATAGTTTGAAATCCATACTTAAAAAAAAAAAAACACTGTGAAAGCAATGAAAATTACGAGCGCGTACGAGCTTCCCACTTGCGCTCGTTTCCCGCTGGTACTCTGTCATTTATTATTCATAAAAACACTCACACTTTATATTCCTATTACTATATAACACTTATATATATCTGCAGTATTTATCCATAAGTTTCCTTCAGTAATAGTAGTTTATTGTCACTGTAGACATTCAATTTCTCTTTCAGTATAATACGTAGAGAGCCAAGGTTTCACTTTCACAACTTCAAGTATTTCTACTCATATTCTTACAGTACTAATTATTTACATTTCTATTTACATTTTCTATTGTATTTTCAATATTTATGCTTCTATTTTACTTACACTATGTTATGCACTGTCACTTGCAGTAACTTATAAAACTATAATACACTGTTCCCTCATATTTACATCCATTACTTTCATTTGCTATTTACACATTTTTTTACACATTATTTACACATTATTTACATTTTCCACTTGCACTTTTAGAACTGCTTCAGGCTGTGGTAATCAAAAAAGCAGGTAATTCAGAGGGGAACCTGGCACTCAGTGTACTGCCAAGTGGTGCGTTTGTGCTCAAGTGTGTGTCTGGTGGTATGTGCACACACCTGGCACCTGCAGATTGCAGCCTTCCTCTTGGTTGTGGCAGGCATTTGCACCAGTCTGTGCCAATCCATGTACGCCCTCTGCTCAAGTCTGTCGGGAAGTTTTACAGCATGGCGCCTTGGAGCTGCTGCTCTCACCCTGCCATATCTCTCAAGCAGCTGCTGAACACAAGTCCTGGTGAACAACCTCAGGGAGAAGGACTTGGGTGGCTTTACCTTCATCTTGTACAGGATGAAGGCGTTCAGCATCGTCATGTCAATGAGATGCAGAAAAACTTTCCTGTACCACCTAGTATTCTTCCTGAGGCAGTCAATCCCTTCAATCATCATGTCGGACTTGTCCACCAGCCGCATGTTGATATTATAGTCGATGACAGCATCAGGTTTCCTCACAGAATTCGCCTGTCCTACGGTCGACCTTCCCACTGTCTTTCAGTTCCCCCTTGCGTACGGTGGTGAGCATGTGCACGACCCTCTTGTCATGCCACTGTATTGCCAGCATCTTCTCAGACTTGAGTAGGTGCACATCTCCTCGTTGCGAGTTTCCTGCCTCAGGGAATTTGGGGAAGTTGGCACGATTGCTCTTCACAGTGCCGCAGGAGCCAATGCCGTGATCTGAAAGGTATTTAGCATGTTTCAGTGCTGTATAGTAGTTGTCAGTACACAGCACATGATTTCCACCAAAATACCTTTCAAGCAGCACTTTCACTACACAGCCTGAGAAGCCAAGGGGGTGTGTTCTTTCCAGATCGACAGTGCTGGCTGAATAGATGACGAAGACAAGGATGTACCCCGTCTTACAGTCGCACAGCACAAAGAACTTGATTCCAAAGCGATGACGTTTGCTTGGAATGTACTGTACAAACCTAAGACGTCCTCTGAACAAAACCAAGGATTCGTCTATGACAGCCTTCTGAAATGGGTGGAAGAATGACATAAACTTATCCTTCATTCTGCTCAGAATCTCCCGGATCTTCCAGAGTGGGTCAGTCTGGAAAGATATATCGTTGTTGGCGAAGTGCAGGTTTCTCATGATGTTCTGGAAGCGATCTCTGGCCATGTACTGTACTTATTGAAGGTGAGTGAGGGTAGTAAGGAGTCCATGGACCAGTAATCTTGCAACTCATGCTTCTTTGAGTGTGGCATGAGAAGCATGAGGGCGAAGAACACATACAGCTCCTGCACTTCTAGCACGGTCCACTGTTGCATCTTCGCTGCACCTGCACCACTTGCAGCACATTGTGACTCGTACCTGTTTGTCTCATCACATATGTGCTGCATGACTTCATCGAGGAAGGCCAAAAGGAAGTCCACACACTCAGCATCCTCGTCAAGAGTGAAGGCAGGCTGTATCCCTGAGGAACTCTCGTCGAAATGAATATGTTCAGGGACGAAATCGGAACCTTCCGTCCACACGAAGGTGTCCAGGATTCCCTGTCGTGGTGGTGTAGGGTGGGTGAGGATGGAGGGTGGCTGTGAGGCAGACTGGGCTGTTTCAAGGTCACTCTCACTGATCCTAGGTTGCCGTGTAGCACTAGCAGCCCTTACTCTACTTGCTACTCTACTTTTACGTGTCAGGGATTTACCTCTACCCCTACGGCCTGCCTTCACTGTAGGTGCTGGTGGAGACTCCGACAATGAGGACTCAGGAGAAAATTCCGCTGAAGATGAGGAAGAAATTAGTGAAGTGGGGCTGGGGGAGCGGGGAGGTGATTCACCTTGGGACTCATGGCGGGCTGGGTCATGCGGGGCCATTGTTCCGGGGCTAACCTGCCGCCTTTTCACTCCCTTCTCAAATTCCTTCCCTTGCTGCACTAAGGGCTCCTTTCCCTTGGAGCTAAGGATAACTTGGGACACTGAAGTACTCGTACTAGGAGTTTCTGTCACGATTTCATCCCCAGGCTCATCACACGATTCACCCGAAGGATCACTATCCATCATTATCATTGATAATTATGCCAGTTCATGTTCCACTGCTGAGTCACTTAGTCCTTTACTGCTACCCCAGAGTTTCTAGGGGTAGAGGTCACAGGGCCCTTTGCAATGGGCACAGAAGCGGCGGAAATGGCGGGGCACGAGTGCGACATAGTTTCACCTCAGAGGATGACAAGGAACTGAATTACACAGCGTATATGGGCAGGCAAGGGTTGACAATGTCAATAGGGTGACACCTGCTAATTTACATGTTATGAAATGATTGGTAGGAAATCTCAACAATATATAAAAAAATAGGTAGTTTCAGGTGAATGTAAATATGACTTAGGCTTCTCCCTTCCTTTCTTATATATATTTTTATTACAAGAATTGATTATACAGCATATCTCAAGGGGAAATTACCGGGGGAAATTAGCAAACGAGTGCATGTGAGGTGTTGTCAGGTGATAATTAGCCAATTGCAGGTGTATGGCACTATCACTTACCTTATTTCTTTTTTGTATATATTATTTTGTGTAAGAATAGAGCATAGGGCTTATTTCAATGGATGAAATCATTGGAAAACTCCAGGGAAGGTTTGCTTAGCGCTGAGTGGTTGGGCAGGCGAGAGGAGAGGGTAATGGAGGGGAGATAGGGAGGGGAGTCAAGAATGGGGAAAAATGGCTAAATTGTCAACAATGGATGGGAGTAGAGATGACATTAGAAGCGCTGACATTGGCAGTACTGATAGATGATACAAGCCACCACTTGTAAGCCCGGGAGAATTCAAAATAACACAGAATCACAAAAGTGACGCCCCGCGGTATGATCCATTGTGCCCGAGCGTCATGAAAGTGATGCCCCACGGTTAAGGGGTTAAACCATTTAGTAGGACTTCAAAGTTTTCTGTTCTAATTCTTCGATTTATTCTACTTATTTACTTATCTTCATTTACAACATTATATGACTGAGAAATCATATCATAATGTGTTTTTTGCACACTAGGAAACCATTTACTATGCTGGGTGATAATCATATAACCAAATTATGGCACCTAGTGGTTTAGTGGGTAATTAAGGCTCCCAAATCTGATTGAGCGTGGGCAGGTTTATATCCAAGGAGTGGTTGGGGTTTATTACTCATGTAATGCCACTCAGGGATGAGTGAGGCTGGTCACTCTCATCTTAAATGTCAGGACGACCAACTTGCCAAGTCCCGGGCTCCTGCGCTCGTCAGGGGGCAACACAGGATTATGATGATATAACTGAGCATCTGTAAGGACCAAGTTGCCATTAAGTCTGCCCCTAACACTTTTCGAATCACTGGCAATTAGGCAAGAGTTGCCTTGTATGTTTTTCAGTTTTTAGATGTGGGAGTATCTCTACGAACGAGGCTTTCCGTCAGTCACTCGCTGACGGTTTTGGATGACAGGCTAGATGTGCATTAATCAAAGGCACTGAAGCTCCCGCATCAAAGATTTAAGCGCTAGTTCCTTTATCATAGATTCCTCATAATCCTTAACCAAATTTCTATAATTTTTACGTTCCTTTCCAAGCAAGGAATAGTTGTGGTTTGGTGCCGAGCATGGCAGGGGTCTAGTATGGAGAGAATGGTTACATATTTGTAGAGCGAACATGATGGTGTTGTGGCCTTAATGGTGGTGGTGCTGGTGGAGTGGTAGGTTCGTTGGTTCGGGGTGGCAGTGTTTGTAGACGAGTGTTGGAGAGTTAGTGTGGTAGTTGCCAGCATTTTTAATGCATGGAAGAAAGGAACCAATGGCAGGAGGCTAGGAATTTTGACAATAACAAGGGAAAAGAAGATAAACTGAAGATCCGTTGATTTCGAAATGCCATGACTTAATACATTTCAAAGACTGGAGGTCATTAGCAGAAGGAAATAGATACAGGGGAAGGCATAGCACGGTTGACTTGTTGGATACAGGAAGAACTGAGAATATCATTTAATCCTTGTATTAAAGAACTAAACTGAAAAATGGGGAGAGTCTGTTACCAAACAGTTGCTTTCTGCCCACCGTAATGGAGGAAGGAAGCAAGCAGAGAGTTTAGAAAGGGGATAAATAGTGAAACAGCGATAGAAAAGAGATAAAGATGCAACAGTCCGGGATAGAGAGGGAGATGGAAGGAAGTCAGTAGGGGTAGGAGAGTTAACGAGAAGAAAAGTTTTTGACTTCACCCTGTTGAGAAAAGCTGTATGCGGGGAGCCCCTCCCCCGACACATGAGAGTTGTGCTTTAAACAGGTGGCTAATAAAAGCAATAAAAAGTCGACAGATGTGCGGGGAAAAAGAAGGTACGGAGTCGGCTTAACACACCTAATCCAATGGAGAAGGATTTTGCGAGAGAGGTAGCATGACCTTTCCGTGATAAATCACGAGAGAATGGAACTCCATATATCTTCAGAGAAGTTGCAGGACTGAGGTGGATATGTTAAATATTACAGGATACATCTATGAAAGATTTTGGCGAGTCGAAAGTTGTAGAAACTTAGTTTCTGATGCATCAAAAACAACGTTCTTTATACCGGAATGGGAAATATGAGACAAATCAGAAAGCAGATAATGTCATAGCCTCATCCTGTGTTTGTTGAAGTAACCAGTGCGAAAGAAGCTTAGAGGAGAGGATGAAAAGTTAAAGGGTGGAGTAATCAGCGTCAGAGTGGATTCGGTTAGATATACAGCTTAGAAGGTCATTGATGAGCAGAAGAAACAGAGTTGTTGACAGGACGAATTCTGTGGAACACCACTATCGATAGCTCTGGGAGAAAGCTGTTGGCCGTCTTCAGCAGTAGCTATAGAATGACCAGAAAGGAAGCTACTGTAGAATTAACGGCAGACAGGAGGATAGCATCCGTAAGAGGGCAGTTTTGGAAATCAAAGATTTATGCGAGTGGTGGTGGTGGTGTCGTAGGATGTGTTAGTGACGCTATGAGGGTTATGGTGGTGGTTGGTTGGGTGTGTGGTGCTGTGGCAATGAGGGTGGTGGTGGTGGTGTGTACTAGGGTTAGTGAGGTAGTAAGGATGGTGGTGATGTAATGAGAGTAATTGTAGTGTTGCAGGGGCAGAGTAGGATGAGATGGTGGTACTGTGGTAGAATGAGAGTAATGGTGAGGTGGCAAAGTGTGGTGGTTATGTGAAAAATGTGGATGAAACAGCGGTGTTGTAGAAGTAAGTTTGTGATACGGTAGAGGGAGTGTGACTGTGTGGTTCAGTGTGTGATGGTGCTGTGCTAGAAGAGTGATGGTGATGTGACAGACTAAGTGTGGTAATGATGTGGTAGGGTAATTGTGTTGGTGATGTTACTGAGTGAATGTGGTGGTGATGAGATACAGTGAGTGTGATGGTGATGTGGTAGTGAGGCGTGTTGCCAGTGATGTAGAGTGAGTGTTTTGTTGGTGTGGTAGAGTGTGTTGGTGTGGCAGAGTGAGTGTGTTGTCGTTGCGGTAGAGTGAATGTGTTGTCGGTGTCGTAGAGAAAGTGTGTTGTCGGTGTGGTAGTGTGAGTGTGTTGTCGGTGTGGTAAAGTGAGTGTGTTGGTGGTGTGGTAGAATGTGTGTGATGGTGATGTGATAGAGTGGGTGTGATGGTGCTGCCGCAAAGTAAGTGTGTCCGTGTGGTACAGTGAGTGCAGTCGTGATGTGGTAGAATGAGTGTGTTCGTAGTGTGGCAGAGTGAGTTTGGTGCATGTGATAAAGTGGGTGTGGTGGAGATGTGGCAGAGTAAGTGTAGTGATGGTGAGGTAGATTGAGTGTGGTAGTGGTGTGTTAGAGCGAGTGTGGTGGTGTACCGGTAAAGTGAGTGTAGTGACGTGGTAGTGAGTGTCGTGGTGATGTGATGGTGTGCTGGTGTAATGGTAAGGTGAGTATGGTGGTGTGGTAGAGTATGTAAGGTCTTGGGGTAATGAGTGTGGTGGTAATGCAGTAGTGGGAGTGTGGTGTGGTTGTAATAAAAACAGAGAGAGGGTGAAGGTACTGTATGCAAGTGTGGCTGGTGCCAGACAATACAGGTGAGGGCTAGAAGTACAATGCTCTTTTTAATTCGAAATATTTTCTGGCATAAAAATTTAAAACACCAACTCACGTTTTTCCCTAATTCGATAAGGACATGATCAAAAAGGATCCAATAGAATATGAATAATATATGATTTTTTTTTTTTTAGGTATAAGGATAGAATCCCCAAAGCTTTATGCTCTGACACGGTGTACAAGTTTAATTGTTCCTACTGTAATGCAAGATATATTGGGAGTTCTATTGGAAACCTGAAAATTAGGATGTTCGAACACAAGGGCCTGTCATATAGAACCACTTTACCTCTCTCAAACCCCCCCTTCTCGGAAATTAGGGAACATTCATTTGTTTCGGGTCATACATTTGATCTGGATGATTTTGAGATTTTAATGACAAATAATGATAAAACTAGTCTTAGAATAGCGGAATCATTGTTTTATACATGACTTAAATCCTTCACTGAATATCTATGATTCTTCCATTAAATTATTTACTCACTGATTCACTGGTTCGATTCAGCAGTCTCGTACAGCTCATCCAATTTTACCTTTCCACAGACTTTCGTCTACTGAACAGTTGCTTTGTGTAGTTGCCACGGTGTAGACGTATAGGTTAGATTTTTAGTAATTTTGTGAATGACTTTTTTTTTTTTAACATTTTTAAATTTAATTGTATATATTTTATTGGTTTTATTTGTGAATGAGGTTTTGGTGAAACTTCACTTTCTAATTCATTTTACGTGTTTTAGTTTGTCTGATGATGAGGTTGGATTTCCTCGAAACGTCACTGAAATAAATCGTGAACATGGCCCCAGTCCATCGTCTCCTTGTCCTGGCCTTCAGTTTTATATATATATATATATATATATATATATATATATATATATATATATATATATATATATATATATAGTCAAGTTCAAGTTTGAGAAGGTGAAAGTGTCATTGATTGTAGTGATTGCACCGTGTGAGGACAGGAGTGAAAGAGAGAGACGGGATGAGCTGGATGAAGCAGTGGTAGAAATGCCCAGGAGCTACAAGGTGATCATAATAGGGGATATGAACGGATGAGTAGGCACTGGTCCAGAGGATGACATAATGGGTTGTTATGGAGTACCAGGAGAAAATGATAATGGGAATCAACTGAAGGATATGTGCCAGGAGAGGAGGGTGTGCATTTGTAATTCGTATTTCAAACACAAAGATGCACATAAATATACATGGTTTAGAGAAAACAGGGATCATGTTGATAGAAGCCTGATTGATTACATGCTTGTAGAGAGGTCGATGATGGGAATGATTGCTGATACGAGGGCTGTGAGAGGACGAAGTGGAAGTCTGTCAGACCAAATGATTGTGGTATGCAAGATCAAGCTTAGAGGAGTGAGGTGGATCAAGAGAAAGAAGAGCAATCAGGGTGAAAGACTGAAAGTTGAGAAGCTGAGGATCAAAGAAGTGGCAGATGATAAAAGGACCAAAGTAGAGGACAAGTTAGATTCGATGAACTGGATTGAATTGGATCTGGACAGCCTGTGGAATGCATATAGGGATTGCTTAGTTAGGAATGCTAAAGAGGTGTGTGGTGTGGCAAGAGTATCAACAAAAAAGAAGGGTATGGCATGGTGGGATGAGGAGGTTAAGAGAGCGGTGGAGAAAAAGAGGAAGAAGTGGCTAAAGTGGTTACAGGATAGGGGTTCAGTTGAAATAAGAACTGAGTATATCGAGAGCAAGAAGCACGTAAAGAGACTAGTGAAGAGCAAAAAAAAAGGAGGTAAATGATGATCTGGGAAGAAAAATGAATGGTAACTACTCTGAAAATAGGAAGTTATTCTGGAAAGAGGTGCGGAAATGTAGAAGTGAAAGCAGAAAGAAATGTAATTGTGTGAAGGATGCAGGTTGTAGGTTACTAATCCATGGAGATGAAGTAAGGACCAGATGGAAAGAATATTTTGAAAGCCTGATGAATGGGAATAGAGAGAGCAGAGCGGCTGTAAACTTGACTGGTTTTGGGGGTGTGCAGAGAAGGAATGCAGTGCCAGGAGACGTGACACTCGCACAGGTGAAGAGCGCTGTGAAACGGCTGAAAAAAGGGAAAGCAGCTGGGGATGATGAGGTGTAGGCAGAGATGCTTAAGTGTAATGGAAAGAGTGGAATGAAGTGCTTGTTAGAGATATGTAACAAGGCATGGATGAGTGAAACTTCGCCTGCAGAGTGGAAAAAGGCTGTGATAGTACCCCTGTGCAAAAATAAAGGTGAGCAAAGTGAGTGCAAGAATTATATTGGCTTAAGTTTATTTAGTGTGGTAGGGAAGGTATATGGAAGAATTATTATAGAGACAGTAAGAGAGATATCAGAAGTCCTAGTAAGTGATGAACAGGGTAGCTTTAGGAGTGGCAGAGGATGTGTGGATCAAGTATTTGCAGTGAGACAGATAACAGAAGGTTTGTGAGAAGGATCATAAGGTGTTTATGGCATTCATGGATCTGGAAAAAACATACAGTACGACAAGGTAGACAGAGAGGGGTTGTGGAAAGTTTTGCGCATGTATGGTGTAGATGGTAAGCTGCTAGGTGCTGTCAAGAGTTTTTATGATGGTAGTGAAGCATGTATGAGGGTTAATGGGCATCTAAGTGAACAGTTCACGAACCGTGTGGGCGTGCGACAAGGTTGCGAGATGTTCCCATGGTTGTTCAGTGTATATATATGGATGGGGTGATGAGAGAAGTGAAAACACGAGTAATGGAGAGAGGGATGGCGTTGGTAATGAATGGTGATGGATGGAATATTTCAAAACTGTTGTATGCTGATGATGCAGTACTGCTTGCAAGTACCGGACAGGAGCTTGGTAGACTAATGCAGAGTTTTGCTGATGTCTGTGAGCGTCGTGCCTTAAGAGTAAATGTAGAGAAGAGTAAAGTGATGGTTACTGAGAGAGAAGGGGACTCTCAGTGTGATATCATAGTGAGAGACTGGAATTGGTGAGAGAGTTCAAATACTTGGGTACAGTGATAGAAATGAGAGGAAAATGTGCAAAAGAAGTTGAAAGCAGAGTGACACAAGGAAGAAAAGTAGCTGGTACAATGAACGCCTTGATAAGATACGGAGGCTTAAGTGTTGCAGCTGCACGAGGCTTACATGAGGGAGTGCTAGTGCCAACTCTAACATATGGTGGGACTATGGTGTGGCATGAAAATGAAAAGTCAAGAGCAAGAACAGTGGAGATGGGACTGTTGAGAAATATATGTGGAGTACAGAGGGTGGATAGGATACGAAATAGTGTGATTCGTGCAAGGTGTGGAGTGAGGAAGTCGGTGGACACCAGAATTGAAGAGTGTCCTGAGATGGTATGGTCATTGGGAGAGAATGGATAACAATAGAGTCGTGTAAAAGGTATACCTGAGCGAATTTGAAGGAGGAAGGAGGCGAGGTAGGCCAAGGAGAAGGTGGAGAGATATGGTGGATGAGTGTTTGAGGAAGAGTGGATTGGAAGTCGATGAGGCTAGGGAACTGACAAGAGATCAAGCTGCCAGGATGAATGTTGTGAGGAGAAATGCATGATCAGGAATTTTGGCACCCATTGTGAGCATGGCAGCATCCTGATTGACTCAATCGGATACGTTTGTGTGAAGTTGCAGAATGTGGTAAATGTTTTTTGGTGTATCCAATAGAGCCAGGATTCTGGGGGTTTGAATGATGAGTGAATAGAAGTGTGGCCTATTTCGATTGGGCAAGTTTGTGCTGTCTGGACATTGCTACTCCCACCCTGCCCTTGGGTGGGAAAGGAGGTCCGGATGATGATGATGATGATGATGATATACATATACAGTGTATATATATATATATATATATATATATATATATATATATATATATATATATATATATATATATATATATATACTGTATATGTATATCATCATCATCATCATCATCATCATCATCATCATCATCCTGACCTCCTTTTCCACCGCAGAGCAGGATGAGGAGAAGCAATGCATTGCCAGCCCAAGTTTGCCCACTTCAATGGGCCATGAAACCACTCATCATTCAAGACCCCGGAATCCTGGCTGTATCTGATACGCCAAAAAACCTTCACCATATTCCATAGCTTCACATAAACGTATCCGGTAGAGTCAATTCGGACGCTGTCATGTTAAAAAAAAAAAAAAAAAAAAAAAAAAAAGGGTGCCAAATCCATGATCATGCACTTCTCACAACATTCATCCACCCAGCTCGATTTCTTGTCGGTTCCTTAGCCTCACCGATTTCCATATTTCTCTTCCTCACACACGTACCCACCATATCCCTCCACCTTCTTTGCCTACCTCGCCTCCTCCCTCCTTCAAGTTCTCTCAGATATACCTTTTCCATCACTCTATTATTATCCATTCTCTTCACATGACCATACCATCTCAGTACACTCTCTTCGATTCTGATGTCCACAGACTTCCATACTCCTCATCTTTCACGAATCACATTATTTCGTCTCCTATCCACTCTCTGTACTCCACACACACTCCTCAGCAGTCTCATCTTCACTGCTCTCACTCTTGTCTTTTCATTTTCATGCCGCACCATAGGTTCACATTCATATGGTAAAGTTGGCACTAACACATCTTCGTGTAAGCCTCGCTGAGCTTTTTTTTTTTATTATTATTATTGAAAGGTACAAGGAACCAAAGGCCAGGAGCCCGGAAACTGTTCCTGCCAAGAAAAAAAAAAAAATACAAAAGAGAGCCAAATATACGATCCGTTGATTTTGAGACGCCTGGACACACTGCACTTGAAAAAGTGGAGATCATAGGAAGTAGGAAATATAGACAGAGGGAGACAGTTCCAGAGTTTACCTCTTGCATAAATGAAGGGCTGGAAGTAATTGTTAACTCTTGCATTAAAGAGCTGGACAGAAAAGGGATGAGAGTTTGTTGCCAGAAGTGTGCTATGCACCGTCGTAGAGGTGGAGGGATGCAAGCAGACAGCCCAGTGGAGCATTGACCATTTATGTAGCGATAGAGAAGAGATAAAGATGCAACAATGCGGCGTAGAGACAGAGGTTGAAGGAGCCATTAAGAGAAGGAGAGTTAATAAGACAAAAAAAACTTTGACTCCACCGTATTGAGAAGAACTGTGTGTGGGGATCCTCCCCACACATGAGAGTTGTACTCAACATGGGGGCGAATAAAACCTGTGTATAAAGTCAGTAACTGTGCAGGGGCAAAGAAGGTCGGGAGTCCGCTTAGTACAACTAATTTCTTGGAAGCAGATTTTACAAGAAATGTAATATGACCTTTCCAAGATAAATGCCGAGAGAATGAAACCCCAAGTATGTTTAAGGATGATGAGGATTGAGTTGGATATTATTAAACATTAGTGGGTACTCCTGTGAAAGATTTTGTCGAGTTGATAGGTGTAAGATTTGAGTCTTTGATGCATTAAAAAAAAAAAAAAAAAAAAAGATTACTTTTACCCCAGTCAGAGATACAAGCCAAGTCAAACATTAGGTGTGCCATAGCCTCATCCCTTGTTTGTTGAAGTAACTGCTTAGATGGACCTTGAGGGAACAGAATGGAAAGGTGAAGGGTGGAGTCATCAGCATATGGGTGGAAAGGGTTAGATGTACAGCTTAGAATGTCACTGAGGAACAAAAAGAAGAGAGTTGGTAATACGACAGAGCCCCGAGGAACACCACTGTTGATAGATCTAGGAGAAAAACGGTGGCTGTCTGCAACAGCAGCTATAGAACGACCACAAAGTAAGATACAGATGAAGGCACTGATAGAAGGATAGAAACCATAAGAGGGCAGTTTGGAAATTAAAGATTTATACCAGACTCGATCGAAAGCCTTTGAGATGTCAAGTGCAATGGCAAAACTTTCGCCAGAGTCCCGAAACGAGGATGACCAGGAGTCCGAAAGGTAGGTGAGAAGATTGTCAGTGAAGCGTCCCTCACGCAACCCATACTGAGGATCAGAAAGAAAGTTGTGATAGGAAAGATGCTTTAAAATTTTTCTGTTAAAAATATACTTGAAAACTTTTGACAGACAGGATGTTAAAGTAATTGGCCGATAAATAGAGAGTTGGGAATGGTCACCCTTCTTTGGGACTGGCTGAATGAGCAAACTTTCAGCAAGAAGGGAAGGTACAAGTTGACAGACAAAGGCGAAAGAGTTTACCTTGGCAGGGTGTAAGCACAGAAGCACAGTTCTTGAGGACAACAGAAGGGACTCCATCAGGCCCATATGCCTTGTTAGTGTTGAGGCCAGTGATGGTAGTAAATACATCAGCTGAAGAAATTTTAATGTCAGACATGAGGAAGTCACAGGGGGGGAAGTGATGGAGGAACAGCGCCGGAATCTTCTAAGGTGGAATTGGAGGAGAAAGTCTGAGTGAAAAGATCTGCTTCATCAGTAGATGAAATAGCTACAGAGCCATCAGAGCTGAAATGAGGAGGGAAGGATGATGAGGTAAAGTTGTTACAAAAGTTTTTGGGAAGGTGCCAGGAGGAGCGGGAAGAACTCGAGTTTGAGAGTTGAGAGTATTTAGTAGGGATGAAATTATTTTTAGCATAGTGAAGAACAGACTTAGCGTGATTCAGGGCACACACACACACACACACACACACACACACACACACACATACAATGTGATTCAGGGGTGGGATGGCCCTGGAACCTTTTATAGGCCCTCTCCTTGTTGCGGACAGCATTAGCACAAGCGTGATTAAACCAAGCTGTAACACTGAAGCCTGTTTCTAATCAAGGCCCTCATAGCACCAGCTACATTCCACTTCTTTTGCATAGTTTCATCTCTTTTCTGTCACAGTACCCAGCTATTAGAACTCTCAAACCAATTCCAGTCTCTCTCCATTCACTGTAACATCACACTGGGAGTCACCTTCTCTCTCTCGATAAACCACCACTTTACTCTTTTCTATATTTACACTCAAGGCATGATGCTCAAAAACATCAGCAAAGCTCTGCACTAGTCTAGCAAGTTCTTGTTTGGTATTTGCAAGTAGTACTGCACCATCAGATACAACAAATTTGAGATATTCCGTCCATCACCATTCAATACCAGCTTCATTCCTCTCTCCATTACTAGTGTTATTACTTCTCTCATCACCCCACCCATGTATTGTGTGTACTGAACAACCAAGGGGACATCACACAACCTTCTCGCACACCCGCACTGATCGCGAACCATTCAATTTGATGCCCTTTTGCCCTTACACATGCCCAACTATCATCATAAAAACTTTGACGGCACCTAGCAGCTTACCATTTACACCGTACATGCGTGAAACTTTCCTCAATCCTTCTCTGTCTACTTTGTCGTACGCTTTTTCCAGATCCACTAATGCCATAAACACCTTATAGTCCTTCTCAGAAGCCTTCCCCACTATCTGTCTCACTACAGGTATTTGATCCACACATCCTCTGCCACTCCTAAAGTAACCCTGTTCATCAATCACTAGGACTTTTGATATCTCTGTTACATTCTTTATAATACTTCTTCCATACATCTTCCCTACAACACTCAGTAATTTATGCTACGAAAATTCTTGCACTCACTTCGCTCACACACACACACACACACACACACACACACCACTCGCTGGTGCAGTGGTAACGCTCTCGCCTAGCATCTGCTAAGACGGGGGTTCGCGCCTTGCTCGGGATGCGAAAAAGTTTCACTGACAAAGCGGGTGGTCACTGTCCTCCTTGAGCAAGAGGATGGGTGTGTGCGTGTGTGAAGGTCACAGCCTTGCCCTTAGATCGGACTATATGAGCTCTCAGCTCCCTTCCGGGAGGGTAAAAGCTGACGATCACGACCATCAAGTGATCCTGACCAACCCGGTGTATTACACTCATATATATATATATATATATATATATATATATATATATATATATATATATATATATATATATATATATATATCCAGCCATCATCCAATCCTACAATGCCCCATGAGGAGCGTAGGAGCCCGGGGCTAAGCAGTTGGTCCCGAAATATAAGATGAGTGACCAGCCTCACTCATCCCTGAGTGGCATTACATGAGCAATCAACCTCAACCACCCCTTGGATATAAACCTTCACCGGCTCAATCCGATTGGAGCGCAATAATTACCCACTAAACCACCAGGCGCCAAAATTTGGTTATATGGTTACCACCCAGCATAGTAATTGGTTTTCTAGTGCACAAGAAACCATTTGGCTTGTCACTTAGTGTAGAGTCACCCACAGGCTGAAGGAAGTGGAAAAAATGAAGGAAAGAAAGACAGAAGAGGGAGTGTAGAGTCACCCGTAGGCAGAAGGACAATGAGAGAATGAAGGATAGAAAGACAGAAGAGAATGGAAGGAAAGAAGGATGGAGAGGAAAGGGCAGACACCCGAGGCCAGCACTACATCGAGTGAGTGGATGGTAAGTAATATATATATATATATATATATATATATATATATATATATATATGTGTGTGTGTGTGTGTGTGTGTGTGTGTGCATTTTCGTACGCTGGAGAGCGAGGGTCCGTGCTCCGCCAGGGTAGTAAACTTTGGGAGCATTCTCCTGGCCACGTACCGCTTTGGCGGACAAGGGGTGCAGTGGCTGAACCAGTGTCGTATGCTTCCACCTAGTTGGCTTGCGCTGGCTGATTACATTTGGTTCACAGATTGCACACACATCCATAGCCACTCCAACTCTACAATCACACTTACAAGCACTTCTCACTCTACATACAATCTCTACCAGACAGCCAAGCCACTTGGTAAAGATACATAGGCTGTATCTTCCCCACTTCGATTGGGATAGGCCGGCCCTGCAGTGATCCCAGGGGTGCAGGGCGAGGCATCGCACTGGGAGGGTACTAAGCGTACCGCCCTCCGCCTATCGGCTCATAGTCGCGAAGATCATAGGTCCCTACCCGGGGGTTCCCTACTTTATAAAGACTTGAAAAATCCCAGTTCTGTCCGATACTCAGGACACTGGGCTCGAATGTGTTAAATATATATATATATATATATATATATATATATATATATATATATATATATATATATATATATATATTGTTACATAGCCTATGATTTCATCATCCTTTGTGTAATTCTAACGTACAGTATGCTGCATGTTTGATCACGAGCGTGTTCTACCTCACTCTCCCCTTCTACCCTTATAGTAAAGTAAGTCGTTCTTTCTGTTGTTCAGAGCAGGATTGTCAACTCTTTGTCCCCATGGCTTCATTTGCGCGTCATTCTTACAAGTTGTATCAAGCTCAGCTGGCCCCTATATAATGAGCTCAGTCTCTGCATTATTGCCACTTAGATCTACTCCTCATTTTGTTCACATCTCTGTCCTCCCCTGTACAGTTGTTATTATTGTGAGTGCTCAGGAAGTCTCCAACCATCTAGCAGCTGTGTGTAATTTGAGTATAACTGTTATTGCATTTTTTCTTTTACTGTGTAGCGTAAGGTGTTAGTTCTTAGGCCTAGTAAGGTTTTGGTGATTCATGTGTTTTGGGTGTCAGCTCTTATTAATAATACTTTCGTTCGTTCATTCGTTTAAAGTTTCCCTGCACATATAGTGCAGGCCGGGCCATACATTAGCCCGGTCAGTGGTGTATGGGCTGATTAAAAAACAGTAAGTGGGGAGGACAGGACCTGGGGAATGCCCAGCACACACGTCCTGTTTTCTGACTGGCTTTGTGGTGTGTGAATAATACTTTGTATCTGTAATAATATATCTTGCATTCACTGAGTATTATCTGGTATTCTCATTTTATCAGGGCTGACTTAGATAAATTTACTCATGCTAATTTCGTGTTAATAGAGGCTATTGCAGTTAACCATATATTTAACCTGTTTTTTGGCATTACATTATCCTTATGAGTCCTGAATGTTTTATTGTTAGTTTGAGCATTAAACTTTAACTTGTAATTTTACCTAACTCTTTTGTTTTGAACCTGGAACTTTACGGGACAGTAGTGATTTTTAGTATTCTCACTTAAAGTGTACATTATCTTCTGTTCCGTAACAATATATATATATATATATATATATATATATATATATATATATATATATATATATATATATATATATATATAACGTGAGAGATCAATATGAATGAACAGCGCGTGAGGAGACATTGAAGGTGGGGGCTGTGTGAAACAGTGTGTGATGTGGGGGTAGTGTGGGAGAAACAGTGTTATCACAGAGAAAAACATAGGAAGAGAATCTCGGAAAAAAGCAACGGTTGAAACAAATCTGAGGAAGAAGTAGATAGGCACCAATGAAAACTGAAGAATTACAGTAAGAAAACAGCAGTGACAATACTTCGTATACATTTGTCAGACTAGTAAGTTATCACGATTAGAAGTGTTCAGTGAATTAAGTTTCCAAATATATTTTTGGTGTCCCCAGTTAACGGTGCAGCTATTAAAATAGAGGTAGATAGATAGATAGATAGATAGAGAGAGAGAGAGAGAGAGAATGCTCCGTCCTCCGTCAAAAACTCAGATTCTTTTATATACTTACTTGGAGTAACTCTTAAAAGGCTTAAGAGAGAGAGAGAGAGAGAGAGAGAGAGAGAGAGATGCTCCGTTCTCCGCCAAAAACTCGCATTCTTTTATATACTTGCTTGGAGTAACTCTTAAAAGGCTTGAGAGAGAGAGAGAGAGAGAGAGAGAGAGAGAGAGAGAGAGAGAGAGAGAGAGCAAATTAAAACAAACGAGTACTTACTCTCCCTAATGGTCATATTCTTTTTAGTTTAACCCTTCCAGGCGGATTAGCTGACTTGAACCGCAAAGACTATAAAAGGTCACTATAAAAGGTCTTCCCTAAGCTAGGTAGGTTACTGTTGTCTGTGGCGTCACGATTAAGACAGAACAATTAAAACAATAATCCAAAACTTATTTTTACTTTCATTCGCTACAAATGGCCTCTTTAAGCAAAATAAAATCATCTGGATGTGGCAAGATTAAAACAGTACAGGCGTCATAGTCAAGGAGTTGATGGTGGTTGTTCTAACTCATTGATCTACGAGAAGACAAGGCTGACTGAACTCGTTCGGCGGTGGCAGGAGTTAAATGAGACTCCTGTGACGGAGGAAACAAGTGTAATTTTAGCGACTCCCAAGGCCGAGGGAGACTCCAGTTATGTTGCGACTATTTATACAGTATTTACAACAAAAACAATATGATTTTGCTTCAAGACCGAATGGAGTAAACAACTGTAACTTCAGTGATTCCTTAGCTCGTGCCATTCAGTCCCTTTAACACCCACCATATTCCTGTCATGCCGGCCACGACAGGTCTCTCGCCAAGATATTCCCAGAACAGTTCTAATACACCGAGCTGAAATTAGATGTCTTGTCACATACAAAACAATGAACATTATTCATCAATAAATTTATATTTTGTTTAAGTTGGTACACGTTCTCCTTACACTGCAAACATTGGCATACAAAATCACTTTCACTTGTCTCCCACAAAAAGCCAAGCAGTTTTCACAAAGTGTTTACAACGAATCTCGTCAAGGAACAAAAATGCCATACTCTAAAGAATGTTAGTTTTATATTATTAATCTGCAAACACAAAAGTACAGAGCAAACAAACGAAAAAAAAAAATGTTGCATCAAGGAACTTTTAAAGTAAGCATATATTTAGTGAAATGAAATGCAACGAATCATAATACATAAATTATTTGGCATTAAGATGATACTGTATTGTTACGTGAAGACGAAGAGGAACTGCAAGGCTTGTGAATGAGTTTGGAGTATCCCCGTGTTTTTATCGTCCAAGCTGGAGCTTGGGATTCGAAGCGCGTCTTGGGGCGCTTGGTTTGTCCGCAAAAACTGCCGAAAAATTACACTTGCCGAACGCAATGTAAACAGATGGATACGCCAAGACGCCGAAGAAGATATCTGACGAGAAGAAAATGGTTGGAGAACCTTCAGAAAAGCAATATTTAGCTTTGATGTTATCGTAGGTTCTGGATGACGATCCACCAATTCTATTTAAGTTAGTACGAAAATATTACTCCATGAATTTAGTATCTCTCACAAATTGTGTATTTCTTTGTTAAGGGTACATTAAAGTAGATCAAGCATTGCTGATTGCTCTTTTAAGTCAGCAGTATTGTGGTAAAGAGGCAGTGAAGGATTATTAATCTTTGTCACGTACCACCTCACTGAAATAATGGTAACAATTAAAATTTTCAGTGCCATGGCACAAACTGTGCAGCATCAGATTAACACGAATGCGTTGGTACAGTCTGCTCTTCTTGCATCATGTGATAGGTAAGAGGAAATGGGGAATTTGCTGTTCTTGATCACTGTAATATTGATAAGTAAACAGTACATATTTGAGTGTGTCCATGACAGTTGCTCAAGGAAGGTGATGTGAGTCATGATTTTGGCAGGTGATTGATATTATGAACCAAGATTAAGGCAGGTGATTGGTATTATGAGTTTTGATTAAAGAAGGTGATTGATATTATGAGCCTTGATCCATTTCCATGATCATATGCCACACCCAAACTCATGTTTGTTTGCATTGCTTGCCTTGGTTTCAGTTTCAGTGTACAGGTAGTTTCGCATGTTAATTGTGAACAGGTATGTGGAGTGTATTACACCCCATTGATAACCTTGACATAATTACTGTAGAGCATAACCATCTCGGGTAACGTTGTAGAGTTAGAGTACCACCTGAAGCTGCTTATGTTAAAAAAAAAAAAAAAAAAATGGAATACCACCGAGTAATTGGTAGTTATGACAATGTTTGGCATTCTCTTGGTTAGGGACAGTTGCTGATTTAGGTGTTTTTTAAGGTGTTGTATGGTGCTCTCTTGGCATTTTAGGGGGGGGGAGGAATTCTCATGAAAACCGTGAGGATGATTCTCTCAGGACTTTGATATTATTCACAGGAAATAACCTCTGTGAAACCAGACGGAATATGAGCCGCAGTCAAGAAACATCTTACATGCTTACGAACAAAAAAGCGCCAGTGCACCACATAGTAAATCACTCTTCCAGTCTTTCACAGTTAACATTTTCCTCAAGTATTATCCATTCTGAAAACCAACACAACCTACCCTACTCCAACAACCTATCATAATCTAGCCAAATCAACTAAGCTAAGATACAATAACATAACCTATCCAATCCTAAAGTAACTAATCCTTTCATAACCTAACCTAGCATAACCTAAATTGTCTCGTCACGCAAGGAAAGACTTGGAATTACAGGTAACCTCCCTCAAATAATGTTTATTTGCTAAAATTTTTCCCCATCCATTACTGATATGCATGAATAGCCTAAAACATATATACATATTTTGTCTCGTGCAAATTCGTACTCAGTAATATCCTGTATTATCCAAATGTTTATTTGTTAGTTCAGTAATGAAAATATACAAAACAAAAAATCTTTTTCAGGGAAGAACACACGTGACAACAAGGCTTTGCAGACCACCTGCAGGAGAAATCAAATTATGATTTCTTTCGTAATTTAAGGGTTACGAAAGAGACATTCGGTTTTCTCTTGTAGATTTTCAAGAGAGAGTATGACCCTTACCACCAAGGAGGACATCAACATTTGCCAACTGAAACCATTTTGTTTGTTACATTGTGGTATCTAGGTAATCAAGGGAGCTATACAGAAATTGCTGAATTATTGGTGTATCAGAAGGTGCAGTACATAGAAGTGTAAAAAAGGGCATTCAGGTTTTATGTAATGTGGCACCACAGTTTATAAAATGGCCATCAAGTGACGAAAAACCCGAAGTTGAAAACAAATTCAATAACATTCAGGATTTCCTGGTGTGGTTGGGGCTGTACATGGCTGCCATATAAAAATAAAAGCCCCTGAAGAATTTCAAGCTGAAACACATAATGTTAATTGGATGGCTGTTTGTGATGGTGACAAGAAATTTACATTCATTAATGCAGGGTTTGCTGGATCAGCTCATGACAGCAGAGTCTTTAAGCTATGCCAATTGTATAGGAGGATTTTGACAAATCCAGATTCAGTTTTTCCCTCAAATTACTACCATCTCAATGGAGATTCTGGCTTCCAGTTGACACCATTCTTATTAGTCCCCTTTAAAGATTATGAAAACTTGGATGCAGTGAAGTGCAGGTACAAAAGAAAACTTTCACAAACCCGCTGTGTGATTGAGCATGCATTTGGCTTGTTAAAGGGTAGATTTAGAAGGCTAAAATACATTGATGCTGATATAGATAGAAATCCCAATACCATCTTAGCCTGTTGTGACCTGCATAATATCACATTAGGACAAGCTAATGAAGAAGCATTTCTTACGGCTGAGAGGTTCGTCTGTTCCTCAACTGAAAATGAAGACCTGGCAGAAGCCAGAGATCTGCCTGCAGAGAATGGTGGTAGTGAAAAAGAGAGACTTTGTTGCCCCATTTCTCTAACCACAGTAAAAGTATTTTGCTAAAAGCATTTTGTCAGCAAATAGTGATTAGCCCTTCAGATTCTATATAACAAGCATTTGATAGGGTAAAAAGAGAAAGGTTATGGATGTTTCTATATGTAGAGTGTAGATGGTAAGCTTCTGAGGGCTAAGAGCTTTAACGGTGGTTGTGACGCATGTGTAAGTGAGCATATAAGTGAATGGTTTGATATCAGTGTCGGTGCGAGGCAAGGTTGCGTGATGTACCCATGGCTGTTCAATATATATATATATATATATATATATATATATATATATATATATATATATATATATATATATATATATATATATATATATATATATATGGGGGTAATGGACAAAGAAAAAACACAAGAAATCCAAAGAGGGATGGTAATGATTAATAACTATGAAAGTTGGAATATCTCAAAAATTTGATTTATGATGATGCAGTGTTACCAGTAATGAACAAGAATTCTGTAAACTGGGGCAAAGCTTTGTAGATGTTTGTGAGCGTCATGCTTTGAAAGTAAATATACACAAGAGTTAAGTGATGTAGTTGAGAGAGAAGGTGACTCGGATTGTGAGGTTAGAATGAATGGAGAGAAGTTAAAGTACCTGGGTGCTGTAATAGAAAAAAAGAGAAGTAAATGTACAAAAGAAGCTGAGAGTACAGTGGCACCGGGAGGAAAGTGGCAGGTGCAATGAAGGCCTTGATAGGTGCCAGAGGTCTTAGTGTGGCAGCCAAGAGGCTTCATGAAGGAATGTTAGTGCCTGCTCAGGCATATGGATGTGAGACTATGGTGTGGCATGAAAATGAAAAGTCAAAAGAGTAAGAGCAGTGGAGATGGGATTGTTAAAGAATGTGTGTGGAGTCAGGAGAATGGATAGGATAAGGAATAAGGTGATTTGTGAAAGATGTGGAAAAGAAAGTCAGTGGATACCAGAGATGAAGATAGTGTGCTCAGGTGAAATGGTGTTATGGAGAGAATGGATGTGAGTACAATGTTGGAAAAGGTACATCTAAACTAGTTTCAAGGTGCAAGGAGGCGTGGTAGACCAAGAAGGTCACTAGACATGGGAAATGAGTGTTTGAGAAGGAGAGGTAAGGCAAATGTTGAGGCAGGGGAACCTTTGAGAGACTTGAGTCGGCTGGATGAATTTAGTGTGGAGTGGACCACCAGAGGCAAGCATCCCTTTATAACCCAACAGCTGTCGGACTGACTTCAGTGGATGTATAAGTCGGAAGCTACTGTATGTGGTGGAATTTTTTGGCCAACAAGGTCGAGCCAGTAGTCTGAAGGCGTGAATGAAAGTGTGGTCCATTACAATTGGGCAAACTTTTGCTAGTACCTCTCTGCCTTTCTACCAAGATACTTTTCTGGCTCTCTGGACCTTATCTCACCCCACTCTAGGGTGGGAAAGGAGGTCTGGATAATGAATGAATGCAAGGTTATCATCATATCACAATTCAGTTATGCTTTGTTGTAAAGCAAGAGGTATGTTTTGTTTTAGCATCAAATACAAAATATTTTAAGCCTGTCTCAGTTTTTTATTTTTTCACCATCCTGAATTATTACTAAACAATTAAAATTTCCCAGTTATCTGGAGATTTGAAGGGAATATCTGTTAAAACTTGCAAGAACAACGTATAAAAATTTATTCATACTGTGCACCGTAGCATAAAAACACATCACAAAATACTGTATATACTAATTAATGAAACTTCACATACCATAGTTCTGATTGGTAGTTACCTCAACAGAAAGCAATATTTGACTTTGGGCTGAATAAAAATCACAAATTTCCTGAGATTATGGTAAAATAACATTCTACACTGTACTGTACAATAAAATAAAGCATAGAACCACCATAGTAAAGGGGAGAGGGGCAATGCCACGGCTGACAGGGCTGGTATATAGTTACAGAAATATATATACCTAGGCTGCTTCCCCCACGGAAAGGGAGGTAGCCGAGACAGGACGACACACTCCCCATTTACTCATCCATTCAAACACATTCATTCCCATCTTAGAGATTAGTAGGTGCCGCAACAGAAATAAAAAGTTTACTTTGGTAATTTTAAAAGTCCCGTTACTGATGAAGTGATAAAGTATACAATAAAACAACACACTTAACTGATAAGTATTGAATACCTTGGGTATTATAAAAAAAAGAAAAAAGTTGTACAGTTTTAAAATAGGGAAAGATTTTATTAAAACAAATAATTTCTGATTAACATGTTTGGCATAATACTGCAGTATGAGAAAGAAAGTACTTCCTGTGGGACTACATATTATAATTGCAAATCATAATAGATAGATAGATAAATAGATAGATAGAGAGACAGATAGAAGCAGGGAGTCAAATGATGAGAAGGTATTGTGTCTGCGAGAATCGAGCAACGCTAAACATGCTTACACACCCTTAACGCAAGGAATGCTTGATAGGCACACGACAGCGCCTAGTAACCATACACACACATATACACACATACTCACACACAGGCTTCTTAAACTTTCCATCCACGAGGAACACACGTGACACACCCCTGCTACATCAGAATTTAGGAGAGCTCAGACAGAGGTTAGCTATAGAACAGAGAGGTTGAGAAGGAGACAAGCCTTAGAACAGGCAGGTAATGGGGAGAAGGGCTTAGCAACTTTGAGAGAGAGACAGGGAGACAGGGACTCTGCTCAACTCACTTGTGAGTGAGAGACTTGTTAATATTTCCAAGACAAATAAAAATAGTCCCATACTATTCTTTACCTCTCCTGTCACTACATGACAAATGGGAAGCTACTCCAAGATATAACAACCGCTCGTCCATAAATCTAAAATATATATATAACTTAACCACAAAGGAACCTACACAGTCTTTTATGACACAAAGTCATTTATGACATTTGGTGGCAGCGGTGGGATATGAACCCATGCCTCCGAAGAGACTGGTGACATTTGGTAGCAGCGAACGTATACGAACCTCGTCTACGAATCAACATTGAATTCTTACAAAATATCAAGATTGAAAACAAAAAGAATATCTCTCTCAACCAACAACACAACCAGCTCCTGACAGTTTTCTCTTCAACCAGCCCCCTCCGTCTCCCAGATCATCATGCTGATGCAGAGGTGAAGAGATCACACGACGCCTTGCAAGTAGTTTAACAAAACATTGATACGATCTTGCAATTTCTACGACGAACCAGCGAATCTACGGACATCGTCTCCGAATTGAAAGCAAATTTCTACAAAAGCAGGCGAGACTCTACAAGATTAGCTTCAGTCTACAGTGAATCCCTACAAAATACAGCCTACAATGCAAATAGTGTACAAGTCTACAAAACAACTCTATAATCTTCACGTAACTTCAAGCAGCAACAAGAAGAATATAAAACAAAGCAAGTAAAGAAGAGGAGAAAGCAACAAGCACACAAAATCCCCCACCACTCACTCCCACCTACGCCTGACGCAGAGGTCAAGACACGCAGCAAATCACCTGAGCCACATTTATAACGCGACTTACTTACCTTTCTTCACCCAGCTTAAGCATCGCTACTCAGTATTCACCACAGCTACCAGTGTGGGAAGCCGACGTCACCATGTGCTGAGACGACAACACGCCAATCAACCCATGAAGAACAACGCTATCACCACGTGCAACACCACTCACACCATTTCCTCCACGGTAAAAATTAGTGAGTTACATAGTTACTTCATTTATACAATACACAGTGATAGACAATAAGCTTCTGCACAAACATATAAAACGTGCTGTATAATTACAACTTAAATACACATATTTACTTCAGTTATCTGCATAACTCAAACACTAAATAATCACCATCAATAAATATTCTACACTGTATATATTCATTCATTTATTATAACATTTATTTACTACCAACGAGTATTACCATTTATACCTACATAAAATACGTGTTTCATATATACAGCTATACATTATTGCATCTACAAAGTAATAAAGAAAATATACCATCACAGTTACTCAGTGCGCAATTAAAAGAACTGCATTAAACATTTATTAATTAAAGCTACCTAGTGGAAACATATAAATTAAGTTACAAGGTAAACTAGAAAAAAAAAATGGCCAACACAAATGACGTTAGCAAGAGTGAACATCTTCAACATAATCGTGAAGACAATGATTTCCACACAGTGCTGACACACATATTACTCACGATAGGTACAGGTGAACAACAAGTCAGTGTGTATAGTTAATACTGTATATAGTGTATATATATATATATTTTTTATATAAAATAACAAAATATGGGACTATATAATATCATTTTATAATCTCTGTGCAATATAAACTAAACTTTAAAAAAGTATCCCAAGGAAATTAGCCAGTAATTATGCAACCATGAACAACATAGAAAAAGCGTACACAAGCGAAGTAAAACAAACTATGGAAAATCAATACATACAAAAAAAACAAAAAAAGAAAGAAAAGTAAGAAAGAAAAAAGAGAAATAGAGTAAGATCACATAACAAACAAATGAAAATAAGTGTAAGTGTTACTACATATGTCAAAATACCACATAAACTACAAACAAAAAAGCAAATTGTTGTCTCCACAAACAAGTGGCATGGCACATCATCACTATCATCGACCGCAGCATATGTTAGGACTGCAATTATTACAATTATGTAACTCCATATTATAATTATGTAACGACAAACGATTACATTATGTTACACTTGCTACAATTATGTAACTACAAACAATATGTACCAATTTATGTGACAGTTGCATTAACAAGATGTAACTTTTATGTAACCTTAACTACAATTATGTAACTACAAACAATACTACAAACAATATGTACCAATTCATGTGACAGTTGCATTAACAAGATGTAACTTTTATGTAACCTTAACTACAATTATGTAACTACAAACAATACTACAAACAATATGTACCATTTCTGTGACAGTGGCATTAACAAGATGTAACTTTTATGTAACTTTAACTACAATAATGTAACTACAAACGATATGTAACAATTATGTAACGACAAACGATTGCATTGTTACACTTTGCCAATTAACAGTTGCATTAACAAGATACAACTTTTATGTAACTTTAACTACAATTATAAGGCCAAGACACTTATGTAATAGTTGCATTAACAAAATGTAACTACAATTATAAGGCCAACACAATTATGCATTAACACAATATAAGTCATACAATTATAGCACAATTCTGTATTACCAGTATCATCATACAAGTTAGGTGAAATATTAGACATTACTAAAGTGATAACTCTATGTAATGTATAACCTAGCAGTATTACCATTGCACAATTATATGCGTATGTCTGTTGTACATGCATGTCTTACAAAGTGTTATACAACAACCATTGCATTTATTCAAATATGTATACAACTTGTTTAAAATGTAATATTACTGAATAATCACTATTTACTATATTATATGTATACAATATTCATACAATTATGTTACTTTTACAATATTATGTATTTCACTTAATTAGATTATAAGTTCATTATAATGTGTATATAATATATATTAATATGTTAGGACTATTGACTGTCGATGGTACGCCATTTTCACGCTGCCGATCAGTATGTGGGACTACATATTATAATTGCAAATCATAATAGATAGATAGATAAATAGATAGATAGAGAGACAGATAGAAGCAGGGAGTCAAATGATGAGAAGGTATTGTGTCTGCAAGAATCGAGCAACGCTAAACATGCTTACACACTCTTAACGCAAGGAATGCTTGATAGGCACATGACAGCGCCTAGTAACCATACACACGCATATACACACATACTTACACACAGGCTTCTTAAACTTTCCATCCACGAGGAACACACGTGACACACCCCTGCTACACCAGAATTTAGGAAAGAGAGCTCAGACGGAGGTTAGCTATAGAACAGAGAGGTCGAGAAGGAGACAAGCCTTAGAACAGGCAGGTAATGGGGAGAAGGGCTTAGCAACTTTGAGAGAGAGACAGGGAGACAGGGACTCTGCTCAACTCACTCGTGAGTGAGAGACTTGTTAATATTTCCAAGACAAATAAAAATAGTCCCATACTATTCTTTACCTCTCCTGTCACTACATGACAAATGGGAAGCTACTCCAAGATATAAAAACCGCTCGTCCATAAATCTAAAATATATATATAACTCAACCACAAAGGAACCTACACAGTCTTTTATGACACAAAGTCATTTATGACAGTAGGTGCCGCAACAGAAATAAAAAGTTTACTTTTGGTAATTTTAAAAGTCCCGTTACTGGTAAAGTGATAAAGTATACAATAAAACAACACACTTAACTGATAAGTATTGAATACCTTGGGTATTATAAAAAAAGAAAAAAGTTGTACAGTTTTAAAATAGGGAAAGATTTTATTAAAACAAATAATTTCTGATTAACATGTTTGGCATAATACTGCAGTATGAGAAAGAAAGTACTTCCTGAGATGGTTCCTGAAGTAATACTTTATGTGCACACAGACCAGTGTAGGGAATACAAAATAGATCAAACTGTTTAGTGTACAAGCAAAACCATATATGGACATTAGTGTAAAACACTTTCAGCAGGTCCCAGCACTTGACGGATTGGACTGTAAATGGGACATATTAAATAATTAAATTCTATTTGGGTATACAGTGCTATGGCAAATTATCGTCAGAATTGTAAGCACTCTATCCTCTGAGAAAAGAAAATGATAAAAATTTTCAGTGTCTGAGTCCCTACTTTCATTACTCAGATTAAATATTCTTTTCAATAGATTATTCCTCTCTGCTTGTGCCTCTTTGTACATATCTAATACTTTTTGTTGATTTTCAAGTATCTTGATATTCTGCTGTTTGATTTCGTTCAGTAGACTCGTATGTAGTTTTCCATGCGCTCTGAATGGGATGGAGGCCGTACCTTACGTCGCTTTGGCCTCGGCACTGGAGAACAAGGAGGCAAGTGAAAGGGCTCAGTTTCATGTTCCTCCTCCTCTTGAGATCCCTCAGGTTGATCACTAGGAGTTCCTCTTTCCTCTTGGATTGGATTGAGGCCACAAGAAACTGTATGTGGCGTATCCAAAGGTCTCTCCCCATAAATAGAATAAAGAAGATCATAATGGGGAGGTGCCTTAACATGGGGGTTTCCAGTCTTCGAAACTGCTTCCCTATATGAACGGAAAAGCTGCCTGAGGTTTTTCAGCTTGTTCTTGAGCTGATCTTCTGTGACCTCTGGCATGTAAGAGGAAAAAAAAAAAACATTATGATTTCAGTCTCAAGTGGTAAAACTCTAACCAACACTTTGATTATTGCAAGTGTTGATGGCAATAATCCAGACTATTTGAGCCACTTTCCACGACCACTCTGGTCATTAGGAAATGAATATATAGCTGCTTCACAGAAGATATTCACTATAGAATACTGATGTATGATAGTTTAATACAACATCACATTTCAAAAAACAATCAGTGTACAGCACTGAATCCCCACTAAATATAGACCAATAAACCAACAAGCTTCCCAGGCATTTTCACAGAACTGCACAGTCAAGACTGCATGTAGGCAAGCAAGACGCAGGCATTGAAAATAAGACTGACTTACTTCATTACTGGAATCCTGCAGCTGTCCAAAGAAAAAATAAATGACATTAAATCCTCAGGGAAGCTTAGTTTATGGTTGTATGAAAGTCAGCTTCAGTTGCAGAAATGTCACAGTTGAAACTGAAGCATACCACCTGAGAAATATAGGCCTTATTGTTCTCAGAAAAAATATTTTATACTGTAATGAAATATTTCACGGGCCATAATATTTTTTAATGAATTACTTATGTGAAAGAAACTAAGAACAAATAAGTAATTCAAGTTACTGATTAATTTTCTGGCTGACAACTTTTTTGCATGTTTCCAGACCTTGCATATTTTAAAACAATGTCCCTTACAAGATCAGAAAGCTAAATGTGATGTGATTGTTTATGAAAGAAAATTACCATTATCCACGCAACAAGCACACGAGTCCAATAGTTTACTGCCAAATAATGAATGTTCATTACTGCTGACCTCCCCCCCCCCAAAAAAAAAAGAAAGAGGTTCTGGCTCACCATAAGCTGCATTTTCCTGTGAATGTCACGCCATACTTTTGCACGTGTGTGCACCTTCCCACTTAATGCTGCAAAATTCTCCTTGATGATGTGAAGGAAATACTCGGTGAGTGGCAATGTCCATGAATCTACATTCCTAACCCCCCCATGCTTTCGCTTCTTTCCAGTCATCCCAGAATCTGTTGAAGTGCCAGCCACATCTACAAAAAGTTATTGCATAGAACAGGTAGATGAAGGCTGTAAAAATAAGAAGAAAAGTAAAATGGTGGTTTGGCCATGTGGAGAGGATGGAGAGTGAGACTAACGAGGAGACTGTATGTGAGTGAGGTGGAGGCCAAGGATGAGATGGAGGGATGGAGTGGAGATGTATATGACAGAGGGGGGTGTGAGCTGGGAGTGGGGCAGTGAAATGGCAGGGGACAGGGCGAGATGGAGGCGATTTGTTTGTGGCCACCTCTTATGGGATTAAGGGGTCTGGCAATAGATAGACAGATACACAAGTACAGTAGTAGTGGTAGATGATGTTGTTCCCTAAGCAGCCTGGCCGAACAGCCCCGAGTCCCTAAGGAAGGCCACGGCCGAGACTGGGTTTTCCTCCATAGCTTTCAAGGAGTGTATGTTGTGTTGCTGGCGCAGGTGATCATGTGCAATGCAATCTTCCATAATTTACTTAATAGTATGGGGTACTGTGTTGCATCCTGGACAGGCATCAGCGACGGAGTCATTCAGCCTCTCCTTTTCTAACTCAAGAGAGCTGGGTGATGCCCATATCTCAGCCTGGCCAGATGGACCCTGTCATCATGAGGGAGGTAGGATTCAGAAGGGTGGATATCAGGAGGCCGTGCATGCAGCTGTGTGTTGTCTCTGAGTGACTGAATGGAGCGGCGAGTGATCTGAGCATAGATATGCTTCTGGAAGCTGGCCTGAGGTGGGCGAGGGTGGAGAGTTGACAGTATTTGTGTATGATATCGTGTGCTGGGTGTTGTTTTGATGTTCCTTGGTGTGTCTGGATGTGCTGGCTGCAGCAAGACTTTGGTATGTTACACCAAGTACTTTATGTGTGTGTGTGTGTGTGTGTGTGTGTGTGTGTGTGTGTATGTATGGTAGGGGAGTGTTGTTTATGGTGAGGTGTGGAATGTGACTGTTCTGCTGTCTTGTTTGAGATGGGTCACTAGATTTGGCTGGGGCTATTTTGAGCCTGTTTGTGGTGAACCAATTGTGTAGTGTGTTGAGGTAAGGTTAGAGGATGTGTGCGGCTGTGTTTGAGTTTTGGTGTGTACATATAAGTGGTATGTCGACCGCACAGGAAGCTATGTGTATTTCTAATGTGTGGGGTGTGGGTATGTCGTGCACGCAGTAAGGTCACCTGCATCAGGAGTTTGACTAAAAAAAATACAAATAAATAAATAAATAAACTATTTCAGGTAAATAATTAAGTCATACACAATTACAATACTGTACTTTGTATTTCAAAATTTCCATTATGACTTTCTGCTGTGGAAGTTGAGGGTACTGGTCCAGGATCCTGTGAGGCTAGACTTGGTTCCTCAGTTTCAGCCTCTAGAGGATGGGTATGTTTTTTTTTTTTTTTTTTAATGTGTCCGACTCTGGGCATAGGCTTCACAGCCTGCCATCAAGGCCCAACAGTCCTCCTACATACCATACACCTCTACATGTCACCACTTCGGCGCTAACACCCACCGTCCATATTGCATACATGCTAGGGCTGTCTCATACAGGACTGGTGAATTGGTATTAGCGGGGGTATATTTATGACATGTCGGCGGGTCTTCTGGTAGATTAGTAAAGCCTGATTTAATGAAATTCAAATCCTTAAACTATTCCCTGCCCCGGCCGGGAATTGAACCTGGGTCCGTTAGGACTGCAGGCCACCTCTCTACCGATTGAGGCACCGCCTCCCCCAAATCATACACCTGCATGCATCCTCAGGATCACTGAAGGACCTGTCACAGTACATGCAAACAGTATTGGAATAAAAATACCTTAGTTTTACTTCCAGGTGTAACCATATTATGTTGTGACTACTTTATTATTATAACCATACTATATAAGTCTAACCATACTATATAACCATACATTACAGTGCCTTCAACCTGTGTGCTTGATGAAGAATGCATGTATCAGCTAAATTAATAAATTGGAAACGCAAGCACCAGCTGGCTTTGCCATCGCTCTGCCCCTGGGTGGTAGTTGGTGCCTTAACACAGAGCAGATAGGACCTGTGGAGTTCTCTAAATACACCTCTGTTATACACCATTCAAAACCTCTGGATTACTCCTAACTGGGGATCGAGAGGGGGGTGGCAGACTTGAACTGGAAACAGCAACAAGCAAAGAAGTAACTGATAAGACAATTACTGTGGGCTATCTATGTCTGGCACATATGCCTGTAATTCTGTAAAAATATTCTCATCCCTTCTTAAGTTCATGTTACATTTTCCAATGGAAAATGTAATATTTGAGAGGCATGATTTAGCTATAATAGTCACATATGTGATCTCCAAATGCATATACTAGATAAAGGTACTTAACCCGCCACTTCCTAGTAACATATAAGTACGTTGCAATGTTTTGTCATGCTCAGTCCTGACAACGTACTCATATGTTTTGCAATTGCGAGGTCCGTCATTTGGACATTTTTCAAATTTCGCACATGAATTTTGGTATGTATACTCAGGACACCTTCCTCTACCCACCACCAGGTGGGGAGATTACCTTACCCAGCATGCCCCCACCCCCGGAAACCACTGTCTCGGCAACTCACCTGTTAGCAGTGGCCTGGCCAGTAAAGACATGTCGTGCCACAGTACTAAATTCAAGGCGAGAGTGATTCCCCAATCGATGATGATGTGGAGGACAAAGATTACATGGTGCCAGAGGAAGAAACGAGCAGAAGTGATGAGGAGGTAATGTCGCCAAGGAAGGTGCAGTATGTTGATGTGTTCAGTGAGTGAAACAACGCTTATACCGCCTGTATTAATTTGTGAAAACTAATATGTTCTTGTACTACATAAAAATTCGTACCAAATGAACAAATATCTACCTATTCTGAGTGGTTTGCAATACTTACTGCTACCATAGAAAATGCAAAACCCACAGCGTGGCTCCACAGAACACAGTACCAGGTGTTTAAATGGTTACCGTTTAGCCCATTTGTAAGCTCAGGTGAGCATTTTTTCTGTGATTTACCTGTGTTTCTCACAAAGTGGAGGTTTGAGCCACCCCCCCAAAAAAAAATCGAAAATCGGTCAGGATTTGGAGGGGGGGGGGTCATTGGTGAAAAATCGGTCAGGATGCGACGGGTTAATTTTTTTCTATCAATGGGTTAATTAATTTTATTCTAGTAAACTTAACTCCTCACCTAATCTCTGTTAATATTTATGAGAAATGAAATTGTACCAAGTGACAGTTAATAGCATCTTTATAAAGATCTTACCAACTGCAATGAATTTTCCAAACCCAAAACTTTAACCTTGTCTATTTTATTTTATTTAGCCCTCCTATCCTTTGATTTTACAAAGACTACATGATTAGCCTAAACTTAACCTCCTGTCATTTAGTGTTTTACTGATTAGACCTAACTTTCCTGTTATTTAGTGTTTTACTGATTAGACCTAACCTTCCTGTCCCATGGTGATTTACTGAATAGAGCTAACCTTACTATCCTTTGAAGTGTTTTACTGATCAGACCAAACCTTCCTGTACTTTGGTGTTTTAGTAATTAAACCTAACCTTCCTGTCCTTTGGTGTTTTACTAATTTGACCTAACCATCCTGACCATTGGTGTTCTACTAGTTAGACCTAACCTTCCTGTCCTTTGTTGTTTTACTAGTTAGACCTAACCTTCCTCTCTTCTGGTGTTTAACAAATCAGATCTAACCTTCCTGTCCTTTGGTGTTTTACTAATTAACCTAACCATCCTGACCTTTGGTGTTTTACTAATTTATTAGAGCTGACCTTCCTCTCCTTTGGTGTTTAACAAATCAGACCCAACCTTCCTGTCCTTTTGGTATATTACCAAAATGTTACTGGTCGCACCAATCATGTCCTTGGGAGTTTTAATACGATCTGACTAACCAAATACAACCATAATTTTCAGGCTATCGTTGTTATTACTGTACTAGTAAAAGCATTTATTTCCACTGTTAATCCCCAGCTACTGTCAGCATTTTGATAACAAGTACGGACACAGAAAAGTCAGTCAGTTCAAGGGAATTTTCTAATTTTCACATTCCTGCTCAAAGTAAAATACTTGTGAATAACCTGCTGTACTGGGATGATATATCACGACGGTTAACTTCAATATGTAATTTACACATAGCCCTTATTTGTGCTCAAGTGGCTCTTTATGTCGTTAATATTACCCCACATGCATCCAGTTTTATGTACATCGTGCTAATTTCGTTACATTTATCACTTACGTGTAATTCCTGGCCATTCTCACCATCCCCAAGCTGCACCAAGACTGCTCCCGATCCCGGCCACGCTTGGGCCGGCTTCGTATCACTTTGGCTGACAAAAACGGTGCAGCTTGGTTTCACCGAAGATGGCTTCGAATCCGATCCGTCAGCCTGGACGACAAAAACGCGGCTGTAAGAAACGGAATCCAAAGGCAATGTAGGGAAGAGTACAGATTCGGTCTTCGAGAGAAGTCAAGTAACTGAATGCACACTGAGGCTGGATAATGAAGAAATGGAAAATGTGAGTGCATTTAAGTACTAATGAGTATGGATGGAGGTTTGTAGGATTAAGTATTTGAAAGGGTACAGCAAAAAACAAAGTTTGCAGGTTCATTGAAAGCAATGATAAGAAATTGGGAAGTGGGCATGGAAGTAGAAAAGTCGCTGCATGACTACCACTCCAGCGTATGGAAGCAAAGCTTGAACTTTGTTGGAATGACATTAGTCAGGAGTGAGTGCATTGGAAATGAGTTACGGTAGGCCCCTATATGTGTGGAGCATGTGGAGTTTTATGTAGAGACAGACTGACAAATGAGGAAGTGAAGGAACATTGTGGTGTGGATGTGGATGTGACAGGAAGCATTAGGAGAAATAAACTAACGCGATTTGGGCATGTGGAGAGGATGGAGAATGAGTGACTAAGTGGGAGAACGTATGTGAGTAAGGTGGAACAGGGGAGAAGGAGGGGGAGACCGTGGATAAAATGGAGGGTTGGAATAGTGGCATATGTGAGAGGGGGTGTAAGTTGGAGAAGGACAGCGAAATAGCAGGGACAGGGCGACATAGAGGCGATTTATTTGTAGCCACCCCTATGGGATTGAGACGTCTGGTTAAATAGAGATAGAAGATACATCATCATCATCATCATCATCCGGACATCCTCTCCCACCCTAGGGCAGGGTGAGGAGTAGCAATGTCCAGACAGACCAATTTTGCCTACTCCAATGGCCCACGCTTTCATTCACTCATCATTCAAGCCCCCGGAAGCCTGACTCTATCGGATATGCCTAAAACATTCACCACGTTCTGTAGCTTCACGTAATTGTATCCGATAGAGTCAATCAAGACGCTGCCATGTTAAAAAGGGGTGCCAGAATCCCTGATCATGCACTTCTCCTCACAACATTTATCCAGTCAGCTCGATCTCGTGTCAGTTCCCTAGTCTCACCGACTTTCAAACCTCTCTTCCTCACACATTCATCCACCATATCTCTTCAACTTTTCCTTTGCCCACCTCGCCTCCTCCCTCCTTCGAATTCGCTCAGATATACCTTTTTCACCACTATTGTTATCCATTCTCTCCACATGACCATACCATCTCAGTACACTTTCTTCGATTCTGGTGTCCACCGACTTCCTCACTCCGCATCCTTCATGAATCACATTATTTTGTATCCTATCCACCCTCTGTACTCCACATAGATTCCTCAGCAGTGGAAAATAATCCAAAATTTGCAAGAAAAACAGAAATACACATAGACAAATCAGGACAGAGCTGCCTCACTTTCATTTATTAGCTCGTGACACACTGTCGGAAAAATTTCCGCAGCTCCTCTAATTTTCCAACCTGGCGATTCAGTTTTCCGTGTCATTTATGAATACATTCCCATTACTAGCCAACAATCCTTTGTTTTTCCATTTTCTTAGTCTTTCTTGCCTGCCACAATTATTTTACCCATTATTCTTATTGATGACATCCTTGTTGATGTAAATGGGTTGCTCATTAGTAAAATCACTGAGGCCTTTTGAGAATCAGTTTCCTCGGCTACTGTCATTTCCCCATGGCATCTCCTTTGATCTTCCACGGGTCATTCAGGTCCCCCCTCCTCTGCTTTGGATTCTGTAGCACTAATTATGGAAGCCAGCCTGGTATGTTCAGTATGTTATGCCAGTTGCATTAGGTTAGCATTTTATATTGGAGATGTAAGGAACACTCTAGAAATTGTTATGCAAGTGGAATTAGGTTAGTGTTTTATATCTGGAGATGTGAGAAAAATTTTTAAATTAAGTGTTGTGCCATAGGATTAGGGTAATGTTCATATCTGGAGAGGCAAGGAACATTCTGGAGATTTCGGCATCTTTGTTATATTTTATACCTTACCTTAGGAATTAGTTCTTGTCATTATTGTTACTGTGTATTGTTGAGGTATGTTCATTATTGCCTGAGTAAGTGTGAATTCTCTACTAATGTCCAGAATATTCTGTGCTGCGCCAGTAGGGAGAGCCGAGGGGGGGGAGGGTAAAAAGCCTACCGCATCCTAGACGGCCAGACTTAGCTAGTGTGTTTGAGAGTTGAATAACAGAGTGAGCTTATGTGCAGTGAGAACCAATTACAGAGTGAATTGGAGTCAGTAACGGACAATCAGTGAGCAGTGAGACAGCAAACACTTAGTGAGTCAGTGGCAAGCGGACTGATAGTCAGTGACAGTTTGTGAGTCAGACAGCGAGGGCTAATCAGTGAATGTGGCGTAATCAGAGTCTGCAGGTGAAGGTCAGTTAGCCAGTCACTGTATGGACAGTGAGCGAATATTAGTGAGTGAAGGAGTGTGGTAACCTGAGAGGGAATATCAGCGATGTGCTAGTGTACCTATGCTGAGCGTAGGAGGAATAAAACCTAGAAGTGTTCAGCCTGTCTATTTGTCGTCTTCGACATGTCATCGAAACCACAACCATTATGGTGTAACAAGTACATATAGAAACTACCCAATATAGGCCAAGCTGTGCTATCCTCTCGAGGTTGCCTCAAGTTATGAACCAAATTCATCTCGTTCACTGTAATGGGCCGCTACAAGGGAAGCTAGAGGTTGAAGAAACTTTGAAGTATACTGTAGATAAAAGTTGGAGAAAATAATAGTGCTGCCTTCTTGTGGCTAGGGCACCTCGGCAAAGAAAATGGGTATGTGGAAATAAAAGAAAGTTATCAGGAATTGAGGGTACATGTAAACATTGTGTATTAGTCTACCCGCTTCTGAATCCCTCCCCAGACTGTTTGCCAATACTTTATTAATCCATGGTGGCCACTAATGACGTTTTCTCCTAGAATGTTCGGACCAGCAGCAATGTGGTAGGTAATGAAGGCTCACTGTAAGTTCAAAGAAGAAACTGTATTGCAAGGCTATTCAGCTGGCTGGACCAAATCCAGCCCTTGAGTCGTTTTTTTTACTGGACCTTTGACAGACTCGGAAGAATGCAAATAAACAGAGTAACAAAAATAAAAAATTTGCATGTTTATTTTTAATTCAGTGTCTGGCAGAAAATGTAAAAGCAAATTATATATCAGTTTTTCGTATCCTTCTGTGTATACTTGTTTAGATAGTGGAAAAAATGGCGTTTAATAATAAATATAGGGCCCTTCTATCATTCTGAGTGTCATAATTCGGTCCTGCTTCTAAAGTACTTGAACAGCCCTGCTGTATTGTATCATAATTATTCATAGCTATGTAACGAAATATACGATTAACCACTGATGAGCGTTATGAAAATTTTTCAAGGGCTTTACCAATTATTCGCTATAAATAGCACATCAGTTTCATAATGGGTCTTAGAGCCGTAATTCCGGGGGGGGGGGGGGGGCTATAGTGCCCCAGTGTTTTCTGTAACTTCAACTAAGATTGGGAGCTCGGTAACCTGAATCCTACCGCAGACGTGTAGGAACAGTCTTGAGGAGGATCCTGCATAATGCATACAAAATGTTAAGTGGCCAAATTGTTAGTCACAGTCTGGGTCGAAAATTCACACTGTCAGAAAGTGAAGCTTTTTATTTAAACACCCAGCTCCATCACTAAACATATATGCCTCGTAAAACATCAACTTTTAGGTAAAATCGAACTGAAGAATACCGCATGGTCTGCAAACTTATTCGTTTTGGTTTAATATTAAGTTCGTAGTACGGAGATACAAACATTTGTCTAGTCCTCCAAAATCTGTTGAAAATTACGGGACTGGGTTACAGTTACTGTCTATTATTTGTAGTCACACACACACACACACACACACACACACACACACACACACACACACACACACACACACATTTTAGTCTAAATATTCAAGTCAGCATATGCATATATATGCAGCGTTTTTCAGTCCACAATGTGATATAGGCTAATATTAATTTGGCAGGCAGTGCATTTATAGCCGAGTGTTTCCGGAAAGCTGGTAATCCCGTAATGACATAACATGGCAAAACTGTTGGTAAAAGTTTCATCATAGGTTATTTAATAGTCAGTTTCGGAAATCCAGTTTCACTCACAAAGAGGCACTTTCTATTATCTCAGGAGAACAAATGAAGCTTCAGTCGTGGTTAAGTGCAACATTACTTTCCATATGCAAGCATGCTTGAAGTATGAGGGCGGCATGATGACTACGGCGACTGGATAGTTTACATTTTTTACTACTTTGCTCCTTCTCGCCTCACAGCAGCAGACGACAAGAATGACACAACTGCTATCTAGTGCGGAAGCTACAGCGGAAAACTGTCCTCGCTGTGCCCCGTAAAGCACAGAGTCAACATTCTCCAACTCTAACTTCCTTTGCTACAACACATAAAGTCTCTGTTCATCATTTCCGTAATAGTAGATACCTTATCTTCATTTTGTCTGTCAGGACCTCCAGAGATTCATAAATTATTTCTCCTTGTATAATGCTCCTACCTGTTTACTTCATCTTTCAGCCCCCCAAATTCTGCCTGCAGCGCTGATATCTTCTTGTCACACTCCTGAACAAATTGTTTCAACTGATTTACCTCTTTAGTAAGTTGTCTGGATATGAAAGATTCTGATTTTTTTGATGACTGTGAATCACTCAAAGCGAAAATAAAAAGTTTTCACATAATCTTGGTCGATCCCCCACAGTGGTGGATAAGTGCCTTGCCCACATTATGTATCAATAATCCACTTGTTGACGTCTAGCTGAGGGACAGTGTCTCCAATTTCTGCTTCAGTTGCCTGATTTACATCGACTTGAGAACCAACTCACTGATATTTTCATTGTTTTCATCACATACAGTATATAGGTCAGTTTTAATTTGCCGACACAGTATGCTCTTCTTCACGTATTCACAAATTTGTTGTAACATTTTCATCAACCCTGGGACTCTGGGTTCACGGTTGTAATGTCCAATAAATGAGGAGCTCAACAGCTGCCACCTCCCTCCTTCCCAGCCACCACACACGCATAATCTTGCAAAGTTTAACCCGTGCCGTCCCGAGGACGTACTTCCACGTCCTCACGTTTTGTCACAGCTAATCCCGAGGACGTACTTCAACGTCCTGCAATTGCAAGGTTCATAATTTCCACAATTTTCAATTTTCGCGAGTCATTTTTGGTACGTATACACGGGACACCTGCCTCAACAAGATGCCAGGCAGAGACAATGCCTTACCCAGCATGACCTCCTCCCCCCCCCTGCATGCCCTTTTCTCAGCAATTCACCTGTTATCAGTGACCTGGCCAGTATAGCCATGTCATGCCACGGTACGAAATTCAGGGCCAGAGTGATTCCCCAATCAATGACAATGTGGAGGACAAACTTTACATAGCTTTAGAGGAAGAAACAGTTAGAAATGATGATCAGGTAATGTGGCAAAAAAGGGTCAGGTATTAGCGAGTGAAACAATGCTTATAATGCCTATATTACTGCTTGAAAACCAATATACTTTTGTACTACATATAAATTCGTAACAGTAGATAAATAAATACCGTTTATGAGTGGTGTGAAATAGTTATCCTCCCATAGAACTCGTTTTCTTTGGCGCCAGCCTGATAGAAAACCCAGTAAAGTAAAGAGGCTCTCCTACCTGTAATGAGTATTTTAAACCTCAGGTGAGCGATTTCTCTATGAATTTTCGATGTTTCTCACCAAAAGCGAAAGTTTTAGCAAAAAAAAAAAAGGTCAAAAATTGCCCGGGATTGGGGGGTACCAGTGGTCAAAAAGTGGCCGGGACTGGGCGGGTTAAAATAAAATATAGAATGCTTCTTATATGCAGAACACTGAGTTCCCAACTTAGTGAATTTGTCATTAGACCCACAAATATCTTCTTTTGTTTAGTGACAATTATAAAATGTAGGAAACATTATACTAAAATTCCCAAGATATTTCTGTCAAGATTTCTGGTTTCTGTGTTGAGGAAGAAAAACAAGACTTCGACAGTGGGTAAAAATATCTTATATTCTGATGAAAATATTCTCTCTTAAAACGCTAACACTGACGCTAGACTTTTCCGGTCACCAGTTAGGATGGATAATGTCCTATTCTTTCCAGGTATACTAAAGTGATACAAACCCTTCTGGTTTCCAGTGCTGAATGATAGAAAGTATTTTCTTTGGTTAACTTGAAAAAAATGAGCAACGGGCTTAAACAGAGAATTTGGCAAGCGTATTAAACTGTGGAGAAGACATAATATTATGTGGAGTGTGTAAATCTTGTTCTGAAATGCACCGAGATAAAATCTGTGAAAAAGACTTGTGCCTGAATGGCATCATAATTAAGTAATAACTGAGAATATATTTGAAACTAAGTGCAGTAGATATATTTTGTGCTGTGGGGATATAATGACAACTTATTACCTCGTCCAGACGGAGTCCGCGATGTATTGTTTTTGATCGATTGCTTGTTTGTTGTTTGGTTGGTTGGTTTCTTTGTTTCTCAGCAACATTTCGGGAAAACGGCTGAATTAAACTACATGAAACTATCAGGATATGTGGGCACTGGTTACCAAAGAAAGTTATTATAATCTGGAGGTAACTGAGTGACCCTGAAAGGTCAAAATCAAGGTCATGGATTTTCATAGGGCTATAACTTGAAAACCGTTAGAGATATTTAATTATTAGGAACATACAGGAACTCATAATATGGGCTTTTATTTGGCACTAAGACCTTTGACCTTGAATGAACCTAAAAGGTCAAGCTCAAGGTCACGGATATTCAGGGGGCTATTACTCAAAACTGCTGTTGGGTGAGGTTTGTTGTGCCTGGCACCACTATTTTTTCCCCTGCAGGACAAAACATATATATTTTTCTCATAAAAATGCACTGAAAATTAATAGATATTTTTACCTCCTCAGGACGAAGTCCGACTAAGTACTGTTTTTGGTTGTTTGTTTATTTGTGTGTTTGTTTGTTGTTAGCAACATCACGGAAAAAACAACTTAATGAAATTACATGAAACTTTCAGGATATGTGGGCACTGGTCCCAAAAGTAATTGATTAAATTTCGGAAGTAATCAAGTGACCCTGAAAGGACAAAATCAAGGGCATGGATTTTCTGAGGGCTATAACTTGAAAACGGTTGTAAATATATTTATTATTAGGAACATACAGGACATCGTAATATGGGTTTCATTTGACAAAAAGGCCTGTGACTTTGAATGACTTTGAAAGGTGAAACTCAAGGTCATGAATTTTCAGGAGGCTATAACTCCAAACTAGTTGAAGACAGGTATTTACTAGTATCAACATAAAGGAAATCCCATATGGGTTTTTAATTGGTACCTTTACCTTTGACCATAAGTGACCCTGAAAGATCAAACTCAAGGTCACGGATATTCAGGGAGCTATGACTCGAAACTCGTTGAAGATAGAGATATTTATTACTATCAAGATGTAGGAAGTCTCATATGGGCTTTGAATTGGGAGCATGACCTTTGACCTTGAGTGAACTTGAAAAGGTTAGTGCAAGATCACTGATTTTCAGAGGGAATAACTTGAAAACTTTTGTGTCATTACCTTAGACTTTAATTGTGTACTGACTAAATGGTAGAAACAAGTCAAGTCAGTACTTGATAGCAATAGAATGACTGCTGCCGGGCGAGGTTTGTTGTACCTAGCACCAACTATTGTTTTTTATTTTTTTTTTCTCTTGTATTCAGTCAGTGATTTGCCTGCAGGCTGCACAATCATTTTTTTTTTTATCTAGTCAGTATTATGTATAGCAGTGAGCTAAGTTAGCCACCAACCATTTGGAAGTATTGTGGCCTGCCTTCCATGTTTCTTATTCCTCTCCTGTCGGCAGAGAGTATCCTTTCCTCTCATATCCTTCTGTTGTTTGATTCAAGTTGGTATGACATAAATGTATTCCAAATAATGATATCCATTACTGCAGCCTCCAAGGGAAGTGTTTGCAAACTTTGGGTTATGGCTGCACACTGTACAGTCAGCAACATAAGTCCTGCTCAGCTCAAAATCATAGTTTGACCCTAAAGCATCTGAGATTCGAAGACTGAAGGGGTTTATAGACAGCAGATGTCGGAATGAAGTGGTTATGGGGGAAGGGATAAGGGAGGATGAGGGTCGGTGAAGTGATGGGATGGATCTGGAGAAGTTATGATGGATGCAGTCAAGATTAGAATGAAATGTGCAGTCCCATGTTAACCCTGGAACTGTAACACTAAACTAGACTGACGCATAATGAAATGTGGGTCCGTTCAGACCCAACATAGAATAATACAGGGGTAAATTATCACACAAATGAAATTTGTGGGTCAGACTGGAGTCACTCTGAACCTTGATTCTTATCTGCCAGTGCGTACCTAGCATGTGGAGGGAAGAGAGCATCCTGCCACCTCTAGCTGTAACTGGGTTCAGGCGGACCCACTATTCACACCCTGCCACTACTATGAAAAAGAGCGAAATTTTTCAAAATAAAAAAAGTGTGGGTCTGTCCGGACCCACACTTAGCGGGAATGTTAAGAAAAAAAAATGTGGGTCCACCCAGACCCAGCATCAAAATCCCAGGGTTAATAAAACAACAATAGATTGTCTTATTAGTCACACACACACACACACACACACACACACACACACACACACACACACAAAACGATAGTCTGTTAACCTTATCAGCTGAAGAGTTCACCATTAGCTGACTAATCGGTGCTAATATAGTGTGTGGTCTACCGGGACATTTACACTACAGCCTGCGATTAGGATAGGATAGGAAAGGACAGGTTAGGTTAGGTTAGGCTGGGTTAGGTTAAGTTATGATGGGATAAGATATGTTAGGTTAAGATAGAATATGACAGGACAGAACCTAGCCTACACTAACCTATCCTATCCTGTACTCTCCTGTTCTCTCCTAGCCTGACCTAACCTAACCTATCCTATCCTGTTCCAATCGCATGCTCTAATGGAAACGTCCCGGTAGAATGCACGTAAATGTCCCGTTGAGTGCCATGCTGTAGTGCAAATGTCCCAGTAGACTGCATGCTATACAGTAGTGTAATAGTCCCAGGACCCCACATGCTATATAGTAGTGAAAATGTCCCGGTAGACTGCATGCTATAATGTAAATGTCTCGGTAGACCTCATGCTATAGTGTAAATGTCCCGATAGACCTCATGCTATAATGTAATTATCCTGGTAGACCTCATGCTATAGTGCCAATGTCCCGGTAGACTGCATGCTACAGTGTAAATGTCCTGGTAGACCTCATGCTATAGTGTAAATGTCCCGGTAGATCGCATGCTATAGTGTAAACAAGTGCTGGTGGGTCCTTCAGGCCCTATTGCACTTGCTCCTCCAGAGGGTTCTCTCACTGCGCCCTCACTTTCTTGTGCTTCACACTCGTATCCTCGTGCTTCTCACTCGTTTCTGTGTTACGATCATTTCAGGTAATTCGAGTCACGTTAATGTGCTGTTCTAGTCTACCGTTGTCACTAACAGCCATCAAGGTGACATCCAAGGGCCCATTGTGGTCCGTTTATGTGCTGTTCTAGTTTAACTTTGTCACTTGGATTTTTTACAGCAGATAAAACAAAAGTGATGATATCTAGGGTTGGTGGCGGTACTGTCAAAGACGAGGGAGAGTGGCCATGTACAGTTTGCCACAAGGGCGTGGGAAGTAATTCCGTCTTGTGCGGTGTTTGTGATAAATGGGTGCATAAGAGATGTAGTGGGATCAAAGATAGACTGCAAGATCAAGCTGATTTTATGTGTACGGCGTGTCGGGGTGAGCAGGTGGAGATTGTCAGATGTGAAAGGATTGAACTTGCTGGTGAATCTCTTGAGTATATGGAAGAGTTTTGTTATTTGGGAGATATTTTGTGTGCTGGAGGTGGGGCTGGAGCTATCTCTGTGGCTAGGGTGAGAAGTGGTTGGAAGAAGTTCAGGGAGCTCTTGCCTCTCCTGACATGGAGAGGACTCTCCCTACGTGCTAAGGGGTCTTTGTATGCAGCATGTGTTAGGAGTGTAATGCTGTATGGTACTGAGACCTGGGCAGTGAAGGAGGAAGATATCCGCTGGCTCAGACCTACAGAAATGACAATGATTAGGTGGATGTGCAAGGCCTGGAGGGGCTGGGTTTATAATGGAAGAGTTGAGAGGTAGGATGGGACTGGAGTGTATTGGTGTTGTGATGAGGAGAGGTAGATTGAGATGGTTTGGACATGTGGAGAGGATGGGGGATGATAATTGGGTGAGGAGGGTGGGAAGTGTTAATATTGGGGGTGGGGTTGTGAGGGGTAGACCGAGGACATGAGACGAGGTCATTAGGTGTGACCTCGGGGTAAGGGAGCTGAACAGGGAGGCTGCAATGGATCGTGCAGCGTGGAGAGCCGCCATTAGGTGACCAAGGCCGACACATGCAAGCATGTTGGAGCCTTTAAAAATGAAAACGAACGAAAACGAAAACAAAAACGATAACTAATTGATCGTGTTATTTGCAGTTTCGGGAATGGAACCCAAATTGTCCGCACGCAAGTCTGAGATATTAACCACTCAGCCACGACAACCGACCGAGAGCCGGAATTGGCATTTTTTGGTCAAAATTTGATCGCTCATTAAATAAAGTAAAAGTTTTTCAATCGTGGTGGGACAAAGTTTTTTCACATCAGCGAATTTTTTGTGATTTTTTTGCCAATTTTCCTGAGATTTGAATGTGTAGTTTCAGTTGCCCGAAATGCACAGACACACACAGACACATGGCTACTGCTATAGTATATTAGATTTTTTTTTTTATGTGTGGAAGAACGAGCCAAAGGCAATGAGCCCGCAAAACTGTTCCTTCCAAGAGAAAAACAAAATACAAGAGAGAGCCAAATTCAAGATCCATTCATTTCGAGATGCCTGGACACACTGCCTTTGAAAGACCGAAGATCATAGGAAGCAGGAAATACAGACAGAGGGAGACAGTTCCAGAGTTGACCTGTTGCATAAATGAAGGACTGGGAGTAACGGTTAACTCATGCATTAGAGAGTTGGACAGAAAAGGGGTGAGAGTTTGCTGCTAGATGGGTGCTACGCGCCCGTCGTAGAAGTGGAGGAATGCATGCAGACAGTTCAGAGGAAGTGACCATTGAAGTAGCGATAGAAAAGAGATAAAGATGCAACATTGCGGCGAAGAGACAGAGGTTGAAGGGAGTCAGTAAGAGGGGGAGAGTTAATGAGACGAAATGCCTTTGACTCCACCCTATTGAGAAGAGCTGCATGTGGGGAGCCTCCCCACACATGAGAGTTGTACTCCACACAGGGGCAGATAAAACCCCTGCATGGAGTCAACAATTGTGCAGGGGCAATGAAGGAACAGAGTCGGCTTAGCACACCCAATCGCTTGGAAGCAGATTTTACAAGAGATGTAATATGATCTTTCCAAGACATGTCCTGAGCAAATGAAACCCCAAGCATGTTCAGCAATGATGCAGGATTAAGTTGATTATTATTAAACATAAGTGGGTATACCTGTGGAAGATTTTGTCGGGTTGATAGGTGCAAAAACTGTGTCTTTGATGCATTAAAAACAACCAGATTATTTTTACCCCAGTCAGAGATACGAGCCAAGTCAGACATTAGGTGTGCCATAGCCTCATCCCTTGCCTGTTGAAGTAACTGCTGAGATGGACGTTGTGGGAATCGAATGGAAAGGTGAAGGGTGGAGTCATCAGCATATGAGTGGATAGGGTTAGATGTACGGCTTAGAAGGTCATTGATGAATAAAAGGAGAGTTGGTGATAGAACAGAGCCCTGAGGAACACCATTGTTAATAGATCTAGAAGAAGAACGATAGCCGTCCACAACAGCGGCTATAGAACGACCAGAAAGGAAGCTAGAGATGAAGGCACAGATAGAAGGATAGAAACCGTAAGAGGGCAGTTTGGAAATTAAAGATTTATGCCAGACTCGATGGAAAGCCTTTGAGATGTCAAGTGCAATGGCAAAGCTTTCGCCAAAGTCCCGAAAGGAAGATGACCAGGAGTCTGAAAGGTAGGTGAGAAGATCGCCTGTGGAGCGTCCCTGACGGAACCCATACTGACGATCAGAAAGAAGGTTGTGATAGGAAAGATGCTTTAAAATTTTTCTGTTAAGAATAGACTCAAAAACTTTTGCGATACAGGATGTTAAAGCAATTGGACGATAGTTAGAGGGTTGGGAATGGTCACCCTTCATTGGGACTGGCTGAATGAGAGCAAACTTCCAGCAAGAAGGAAATGTACAAGTTGACAGACAAAGGCGAAAGAGTTTGCCTAGGCAGGGTGTAAGCACAGAAGCACAGTTCTTGAGAACAACAGGAGGGACTCCATCAGGCTCATATGCCTTATTAGTACTGAGGCCAGCAATGGCAAAAAATACATCAGCTGAAGAAATTTTAATGGTTGCCATGAGGAAGTCAGAGGGGGGAGGAGATGGAGGAACAGCACCGGAATCGTCTAAGGTGGAATTGGAGGAGAAAGTCTGAATGAAGAGATCTGCTTTATCAGTAGAAGAAATAGCTACAGAGCCATCAGAGTAGAAAAGAGTAGGGAAGGATGATGAGGTAAAGTTGTTAGAAAGGTTTTTGGCAAGGTGCCAGAAGGAGCGAGAAGAGTTTGAGTTAGAGAGTTGAGAGCACTTTGTACGGATGAAATTATTTTTAGCAGAGCGAAGAACAGACTTAGCATGATTCCGGGCAGAAATGTATAAAAGATGTGATTCAGGGGTGGGTTGGCTCCGGTACCTTTTATAGGCCCTCTCCTTGTTGCGGACAGCATTAGAACAAACGTGATTAAACCAAGGCTTTCGTGCATTAGTCAAAGGATATGAGAAAGGAATGTATGCTTCCATGCCTGAGAGAATAACCTCTGTAATGCGCGAAGCACACCCAGATGGCTCCCGGCCATGGAAGCAATAATCATTCCAGGTAGACTGCATGGTATAGTGTAAATATTCCAGTAGACGTCATGCTATAGTGTAAATGTCCCGGTAGACCACATGCTATAATGTAAATGTCCTGGTAAACTGCACACTGTAGTGGCACCGACTAATCTCATTTTAGCTACATTATATGAATAGGTTTGTCAGAGTACAAGCTTCAACCAGGGGCAGCAGCAACACTTGTCAATCTAATAACATAATTTCCTCTGAGAGTTACTCGAAATAAGCATACATTACTTTCATTGTTAATACTATAGGCATCACTTTAAACAATTGGTGATAGTCAATTAAAACGCCAGCAAGGCCATAAGCTTACTTAATAACTAGTGGTAAAGGCCGTGCGAACCAAGAGCTAATAAAATATAGACTAATATTCTTGCACTGAAGCCTAGATGCTTTCAATAGTATGTATAATTTAGGTTTGTGAATGAGATTAGGAACACTCACATTAACTGCCCCATTTTATTAATGCACTGTAATTTCGGTAACATAGAATTAACACTCGTTGTGTCATATGGGGATATGACTATTCCATACATTCATAATCATTATAGTTAAAGTAAAATGTAAACTTTATCATTATATGGAAATTTGATTACATAAATTACCACTAATCAGACCTTTTGCATCGTATTATCGTCACACACCCTCCCTTGCCCTCCCCCCTCTTCCACAACATTCCGACATCTGTTGGCTGGGGAATGAACTACTATTGCCTCCGTCCTCAAACCTCATATGCTTCAGGCTCCAGCGTCGATTGTTGACTGTGCAGGACTTTCGTTGTTGACTGTATACCTTTCCCAAAATTATATACACTATATCCGGTACATATTTTGTATCTCTGCTGTACTCAAATGTATCAAAGAAACTATCTAAAATGTAATGGACAAGTTAGCAAACATTTAACAAAATATTTTTAAAGTCTGGCATATTTTGGACTAAGTTAGCACATTTTAAAAACCAACTTAGCGTATTTTCGTTTCTGTGATATGTTAACACTGTTGCCCGTCGATTCTGCCGTGCTGCGGGGAGATAATGGAAAACTGTGAAGGAGTGGCAAGGGAAATGAAGAGAGCAGGGAAATTACGGAAGCAGTAGGACTGACTTTAAAATAAAAGGGAAGAGGAAGAATACGAGAATGCGGGAGCGAGGGGAATGGAAAATGAAGAGAAGGAAGGATGAGGATGAAAAGTGAAAAACAGTTGGTAGAAGGAATGACTGAGTGTTATATGCGACTGTGAAGTTACCATGGAAAACGGGAGACGTTGGTGAAGGAAAAGGAATGGAAAGAGGGGAGCAGGAATAAAGGAAGGATGAAAGTGAAAGGACTTAACTGCGATAACGTGAAGAAATCGTGGATACAGTGAATGGTCTAAGAATGAGAAAGAAGAAAGGGAGAACAAGAGGAGGGAAAGGATGAAAGATGGGGAAGTACAATGCAGGAAACAGTACAGAAGGAGTTTGGAATGGAGAAATGGAATTTGCGTGGCAGTCCCAAAACAAATGGAAGTGGTGCGAATTATGTGAGAATGAGAAATGGAGATGGAAAGAGGGAACAGAGGGTAGGGAAAATAAAGAATATAAGGAAGAAAAGGGAAAGAGGAGTGCATAGAAAGGGAATGGGAATAACAGAGAAAATGTAAGGAAGAGAGGGAGAACTTTATGCGAAGGTTCGAATATTATCCAAGTGCCAGGAGTCATATGGAAATGAGAACGTAAGAAGGAGAGAAGGAATGAATAAAGAAAAGGGAAAGTGCTGGATGGTTGAATTTTTTTCCGGTGAAAAAAGAGGAAAAAAAAAGAAAGGAAAAGGAGGAAGTAAGGGGTGGAAAGAAAACCAAAAGGGGGAGAAGAGAATGAAGGGAAATTAAACAAGAACTGAGGAACGCAGGAAAGTAATATGCAATAATGCAGACGCTATGAAGGCGGTGAGAGTGATGTGAGCGAGTGAATGTGCGAGAGAGAAGGGGTAGAGACAAACAGCAAAAGATTAATGTATTTAGGAAAAGACTGGACAGAAAGAAAGAGGGGGAAGGAAATTGAGATATACAGGGAATGAAGCACGGGATTATAATCAAGATACCTCATATTTACAAAAGCAGTAAAGCAGTATGAACAATGAGAGAATGGGAGATAAGGAAGAAGGCAGACAGATAAGAAAAAAAATTGTCACTGGAAGGAAAAAAAAGCAGGCAGATTTGAAGTAAGGAAATACACACACACACACACACACACACACACACACACACACCCACACACACATATATATATATATATATATATATATATATATATATATATATATATATATATGTATGTATTGCTTTTACATGTATTAATGTATAAAAAGGAAAATATTTGCATAAACGGCAAGAAAATTTTAACGTAAAGGGAAGACACAACAGTAGAAGAAAATGAAAGAAGAGAACTGAATAATTCAAAGAAAAACGAAATTCAAGAGAAAAATACAGGAAGAGGGAGGCATGAAAAAATAATATGAATAATAAAACAAGACCATAGAGTCATCATCATCATCGCCCTGTTTCCTACTAATCCTTCGTGTTCAAAGGTTTTACATAAAATTATAACATAGTGTCATTACTTTATTAACATTACAATAAAGTGAATGGTTAGAACTGGAATCAGGAAAAATATAGAGGACACAAGATCAGGACATCTTCAGAGTACCCCGCATTACAGGAACACTAATTCACTCATCAAGGATGAGATAAAAAGATAGAAAATAAAAATGAATAACACCCAGAAGAAGGAAGGGAATAAAAAAAAAACGTGTGCAGAAGGGAAGAATAGAAAAAATGCACTGAAAAAGCAGCGCGTTAACACAACCTCAGAATATTGTTGAGAAAGAGAGAGAGAGAGAGAGAGAGAGAGAGAGAGAGAGAATTCATACACATAAATCAAAGGTACTGGAAGGTAGAGTTAAACGGAGCTGAAGGACAAGGTAAGGGAGGGGGGGGGGATGTTTAAAAGGAGCGGGAGGAAAGGAAAGGAAAGGAAACATGAGACACATTGACTGTTGTATAGAAAAATGTAAGACAATGGAAGGGAGGTTTGGAAAAGACGAGAGCGGTGAAGAAGGGAAACCAAAAAATGCGGGAGAGGGGAAAGTGAGCTCAGAGGAGGGAGAGAAAAGGTACGATGAAGCCGAGAACACGATAAAAACTGAGAGAAAATATCAAGATAGGATGGACGGGAGGGACTCAGTGGTGAGGGCTGGTAAGGTGGTAGATGGTGGCTGGCAGGGTCTGTAATAATGGTGGGTGATGTGAGCTGGGATGGTGGCATATGATGGGTGGTGTGAGCTGGGATGGTGGTAGGTGATGGGTGGTGTGAGCTGGGATGGTGGCATATGATGGGTGGTGTGGGCTGGGATGGTGGTAGGTGATGGGTGGTGTGGGCTGGGATGGTGGTAGGTGATGGGTGGTGTGGGCTGGGATGGTGGTAGGTGATGGGTGGTGTGAGCTGGGATGGTGGTAGGTGATGGGTGGTGTGGGCTGGGATGGTGGTAGGTGATGGGTGGTGTGGGCTGGGATGGTGGTAGGTGATGGGTGGTGTGGGCTGGGATGGTTGTAGGTGATGGGTGGTGTGGGCTGGGATGGTGGTAGGTGATGGGTGGTGTGGGCTGGGATGGTGGTAGGTGATGGGTGGTGTGAGCTGGGATGGTGGTAGGTGATGGGTGGTGTGGGCTGGGATGGTGGTAGGTGATGGGTGGTGTGAGCTGGGATGGTGGTAGGTGATGGGTGGTGTGGGTTGGGATGGTAGTAGGTGATGGGTGGTGTGGGTTGGGATGGTTGTAGGTGATGGGTGGTGTGGGTTGGGATGGTGGTAGGTGATGGGTGGTGTGGGTTGGGATGGTGGTAGGTGATGGGTGGTGTGGCTGGGATGGTAGTAGGTGATGGGTGGTGTGGGCTGGGATGGTTGTAGGTGAAGGGTGGTGTGGGCTGGGATGGTTGTAGGTGATGGGCGGTGTGGGCTGGGATGGTGGTAGGTAGTGGGTGGTGCGGGCTGTAATGGTAATAAGTGATGGCTGATACCATCTGGGATAGTGATAGGTGCTGGCTGGTGCTGGCTGGAATGGTGGTAGCTGATGGGTGGTTTGAGCTGCAATGGTGGTAAGTGATGGATGATGCCATCTGGGATTGTGGTAGGTGATTGGTGGTGTGGGTTGTAATGGTGGTAGGTGATGGGTGGTGTGGGCTGGCATAGTATTAGGTGTTGGTGGTGTTGTCTGGAATGGAGGAAGGTAATGGGTGGTGTTGGGTGGGATGGTGGTAGGTTATGAGTGGTGTGGGGTGGGATGATGGTAGGTGGTGGGTGGTGCGGTCTGGGATGGAGGTAAATGATGGATGGTGTGGGCTGTGATGGTGGTAGGTGATGGAACAAGGCCAGTGTAGTACGTCTTCTTGAGATCGAGGTTGTTGGTTGGCTGGTAAAGACGTAATGAATGTCCGTCAATGCTTCCTTTCAAAAAACAAAAATAACTGTGCACATCAGAACAAAGCACATGGCCTGAGAGGGTAAAAGATGAGAGTGTGAGAGAAATAATAAAGAAAATGAAGATAAGACAATGCGAGGAAACTCCGAGGAGGGGGGGGGGAATATGAAAAATCTTTATGTACAAACTGATGAGGGAGAGCGATAACAGAATGAGGGCGACACAATGACGGGAAGCACGAGAGAGAGAGAGAGAGAGAGAGGAGGAGGAAGAAGCCAAGAAATAGGATAATATCTTTGAGAAAGTAAAGACTTGACACTGAGGGAGGTGGCCCGAGGTAGGAGGAAAATGATGACTCCGCCGCATGCAAATATATTTTCTTGATATGGCAGTGTTGGTCTGGAACCAATAACGCTAAGAGGAGTGTTCAATGGACAAGGTGGTAGGACAGGGCAGGAAACTTTACATATGAGAGAGAGAGAGAGAGAGAGAGAGAGAGAGAGACTGGAAGGAAATAATGATGAGAGCAAGAAAGATGAAGAAAGGGAAAGGATACATAGGTTAGGGCGGAAAGCGATTAGGAAGGATAAGGATGTCATTCCAGCCTCCCAGAGCCGAATTACTTATTTCCTTTCCTCCTTAAACGTTCTTTCTCTCCTCCCTTCATTTTCCTCCTCCTCATCTTTCATCGCAGCCCTCTTCCTCCATTCCCTCTCCCCATCATTCGTTCTTCCTTCCCACCTTCTAAAGTCTTCTTCTGTTCCAGGTCTGTTCATTCCGCTTTTTCCAGCCTCATCCTCCAACCGTTCAGGAAACCATAACCATTGTTTCGAGTTTTTTCACACCAAGGTACTCTGAACGCATTGGGCAGGCTTTATGCATCTGTAGTACGTGTACACTTATATCCATGTATGAAATTGAGTTCTCTTTAAGAAAAAATTATACTGTAAATACACCAAACGCGATAAATGCAAGTATTTATCATAAAAATTTGTGTCCACTGTACACAGACCGCAGCGGCAAAGAATACACTCATATTTACATCTTTGCATATTTACTGGCGTCATAAATTACATTTTAAAATATTCCAGTCCGTCAGGAAAAACGCTTGGTATCATAAGTATATTAATAATTGTTAGATATGGCAGTTTTGTTGTCTTTAAGAGGAACGTCTGGGTTAGACAGAACTTTCAAAACCATATGCTAATGCTGACTCCCGATTTTCATTTTCGTCCATGATATGGTATCCCCAGTATCACACCTTACCATATTTTTCAACATCTCAAAAAACGGTAAGGATTTAGTTGCCAAGAATGCACGTTTTTACTGACTTTTCTATAGATCTTAATCACAATACCATATCTTTTTCTGTTATTTATATGAATTAATTTTACCACACGTTAATTGTTGGTTATTTTTACCTCGCCCGGACGGAGTCCGTGAGGTGTTGTTTTAGGTCGAGTTTCTTTGTTTCTTTGTTTGTTTGTTAGCAACATTACGGAAAAACGGCTGAATGAAATCACATGAAACTTTCAGGATATGTGGGATATGTCCCAAAAGAGTAATTAAATTCTGGAGGCAATCAAATGACTATGAAAGGTCAAAATCAAGGTCATGGAATTTCAGAGGGTGTAGCCTTAAACCGATTGAAGATAGAGATACTATTATGAACATAAAGGAATTCGTAATAGGCTACGGGCTTTCATTTGGCACCAAGACCTTTGACCTTGAGTGACCTTGAAAGGTCAAACTCAAGGTCACGGATATTCAGGGGACTATAACACGAAACTGGTTGAACATAGATATTTATATCAACATACAGGAAGTCCCATATAGGTTTTTAATTGGTACCATGACCTTTGGCCGTAGGTGACCTTGAAAAGTCAAACACAAGATGTTGGATTTTCAAAGGGCGTAACTTGAAAACAGTTGCGTCATTACCTTAGGTTTTTATTGTGTACCGTACAAACACTAAATGGCAGTACCTTTTCAGTATTTAAGAGCAATAAAACAATTGCTGCCGGGCAAGGTTTGTTGTGCCTGGCACCACTTGTTGTAGCTGAGATTTGTAATACAATATCATAATTATATCTATAGAAGAATAACGATTTTCCCTGATCTTTCATATGAATGATTCAGCGTTCTATTAAGCACTTATTTATCTTGCAGAAATATTATAAAAAGAATAACGCAGTAAGCTTTTTGATTTAACAAAATATGTACGAGGCACCATCTAAATCAACGGGCATCAAAAACTTCATTTGGTATCCCTACCGTAACATATCTTGATACTCAGTATAAATGTTGCAGGGATGGTCAATGCCTCCATATATTGTTGGAACTATCTATCTATTCCCAAACACTCTCCTTCCGTAAAAGATGGCCACAAACAAATCGCCTCCATGCCGCCCTGCCCCCCGCCATTTCACTGCCCTGCTCCCAGCTCACACCCTGCTCTCTCATATACCTCTCCACTCCATCCCTCCATCTCATCCTTGGCCTCCCCCTCCCTCTCCCCCCCTCCACCTCACTCACATACACTCTCCTCGCTAGTCTCTCGCTCTCCATCCTCTCCACATGGCCAAAGGACCTTAGTCCATTTCTCTTAACTCTTTCTATCACGTCCATATCTACACCACAACGCTCCTTCACTTCCTCATTTGTCAGTCTATCTTTCCATGTAACTCCACATGCTCCTCTCAAATAACTCATTTGTTGGAACTTGGGGACAATATACTGTTGGAACCCGGGGACAATCTTTATGACCCCTGTCCAGAGTTGAAATGGAAAAAAGTAATAAGCAACTCTCTCTCTCTCTCTCTCTCTCTCTCTCTCTCTCTCTCTCTCTCTCTCTCACACACACACACACACACACACACACACACACACACACACACACACACACACACACACACACAGCATGCCAATGAGACATAACAGTAACGCCAGAACATGAAATGTATGATTGCTGCAATTAGGGAGTACTTTGAGAATGAGACATTAACGCTGTTGGAAACTACAGCGAAAAATATTACATTGCACCTGCCCCCTGTGGCACTAGAAGCTGTGAACTTCAGCTGGGATTTGGCATACTACCATCAGCAAAAGTTTGACACTCATGCACCGACCGCGAGTGGAAGCCGCGGCATGAACTATTAATAAATCAGGGCAATAATCGTAAAACAAACAAGAAGAGTTTGAGAAAGAAGGATACTTTAAGCCTTTTAGGAAGGAATGAGCTGGAAGGCAAGACACAGTGCTGGCATAGGGCTGTTAAATAGATATTTGGAAGAGAGAACACAATGCTGGCAAAGGAGCTGTTACTTAGATAAATGGAAGGAAGAGCACAATGCTGGCAGAGGAGTTAGTAATTAGGTATTTGGAAGGTAGGACATAATGCTGGCAGAGGACTGACAAAAATATTTGCGGAAGGCATGACACAATGCTGGCTGAAGACTGTTAATTTGATATATGGAAAACAGAACACAGCACTGGGAGAGGGCTGTCGATGGGATACAATGATGGCAGCATACAATGTTTGTCAGGCACAAACGAAGGAATTCAGTTTTGAGACCATTCAGTTAAAGTCCAAGTTCGCACGGAAAGGTCAAATTTTGACCCTTGTGACTGTGTGATATAAATATTTTTTTTTAGCTCATTAATATCGAATTTGGAGGATAATTTCAGGATCACAGAAGAAGCTGGCCTATTGCATTTAAGAATAGCAGACCTAAGGTAAAGGTTATATGGCAAACCCAACTTTGTGGAGATTAGGCTATAACAAGGGTGACTGAGGACAGCCAGTCTTATGGCAAAGTCACAGAAAATTGTCCAAGGGGAAGATCACTAGACGAAGTCAACTCAAACCAGTTAGATTTGAGCTGAATCATATTTGGCATGAGGGTTATGGCTTATGAAAAAATAATCTGCCGAAGGTCAAAGTCGCTGCACAGTGTCAGATACAAGTATTCGGCTCGTTGATCAGCTAGTGAACCTGGATGTTGCAATCTTTAAGTGTTTCTTTGTGTGTGTGTGTGTGTGTGTGTGTGTGTGTGTGTGTGTGTGTGTGTGTGTGTGTGTGTGTGTGTGCCAATCTTGTAACCACATAATGTTTGAATTTCCACTTCTAGACCACAGTGGATCAGCCTTTACACACACACACACACACACACACACACACACACACGGCCAACTTGGCTAGTGACATTACCTAAATTAGTATCTTTATATGAGTCAAGCTCTGTACAAGGTTAGACTAAATGGTGTTCTAATATAAAAAAATATAAAAAAAAAGAAGAAGTTTTAAGCAAGACTTGTTCAAACAGAAAAGAAAACAAATTAGAGTAAGAATGCGCACAATCAGCTGATCGTTTGTTTAGTCAACAACTGCCCCAGGGAATGTAAGTACCATATGTGCTTTTAGTACTGCAACATGACCACATACATCAGTAAAGCAAATTTAGAAAAGAATAGGGATAAAGGTAGAAAACAGGACGATGATTTCTACCAAGAACTGGTTGAAATGGAGACTCACAATAAACTGGTGGAACGAGTACACAGGCTAGAGATGGCTTTTCAAAATGAGATTGATGACATTAAGAAACAGATGCACTTGCAAAAGAAAGAAATAGAAAAATTAGGAAAGAAAGTCAACAAGAAAGACACAACCATAGATGAGCTAAAAGTAGAATTGTGTTCACTTAGGAGAAAAATTAGTGAAATGGCAAGTACAATATTCAACCACGGGAGTATTATGGAAGAGTTCAAAAATGATACAGAGACAATTAGGCAAGTAAGCAGTCTGATAGACCAGAGCAGTGATATTGAGGAGAAGATAACACAGGTGAATGAAGCTGCGCAAAGCTATAAAAATGATGTGGAAACCACTTATGTTGAAATGGTGAAAGTAAAGAAAGACTTAGAAACAGGGGTGGAAGAAAAAAGCATTAAAAAGGAAGTGAAAAGAATAATCCAAAACAATCCTAAATTAGTCAGAGATTCAGCAGATATCAACAAATCTATAGTAATCACTGGTATAGAAGAGGAAGAAGAAAAAACAAGATCTCAAGAGACAAAATGGAGATGGCAAATGTAATGAGCATATTGAAAAAAGTATCAGAGGAAATCAGTAGTAACGACATTGAGGAACACAAAAGGTTATGGAAATACGAGAGAAACAAGTTAAGACCCCTAAAGGTAACCTTCCAGAGTGTAAACACCGTGGAGGAGATACTAAAAACTGCAAAGAATCTTATGGAGAAAGAGGAGTTCATAAATATATGGATAAAAAGATGCCTAACACAAGAGGAAGTGGAATTACTGAAAGAGAAGAGGGAGGAAAAAAAAAAAAAAAAAAAATAGGGAAGATCAGAGGAGGAGAAGAATACATTTTTTTTTTTTTTTTATAAAGTAATAGGATTGCAGGTACGAGAGTGGTACACAAACAGGAGGGAATAAAAAGGAGGAAGGTAGTAGAACCAAGTCATGACAAGTATATAAACAAGATGATTAAGTTGATGTACTCAAATGTGGATGGAATGGTATCTAAATTATTAGAGATGAATGATTATGTCAGAGAAAATGAACCACATATAATATGCCTAACTGAAACAAAATTAACACCAAGGATATCAAATGACATCCTAAACTTAGAGGAATATAATATATGGAAAAGAGATAGGAATTTAAAAAAAGGAGGAATTATAATATTAACTAAGAAAAATCTAAAAGTCAAAGAAATAGAACTAGATATACCCTCACAAGCAGAACTGATTGCAGTAGAGATCAATATATCTGAAGGGAAAGTAATTGTACCCAATTTGTACATGCCATCCAAGTCAAACACATGGGAAAGAGACGAATATGAGGACCTGGCAGAGAACACAATTCAGAGTTTAAGAGCATTACTACATAAAATGGAAGAGAAATCGGAAAGAATTATACTAACTGGAGATTTTAATACAAATATAAATTGGAATACTCTAGATATAATAAGCCAAGAAAGCTGTTGGGACCAAAAGCTCCTGGATCTCGTGCAAGTTTCTCCTAACGCAACATGTAAGAGAAGGCACCAGAAAAAGAGGACTCGATGTACCCTCAGTGCTAGATCTCATATTTACTAGCCAAGAAAACGATATTGACAATTTAATATACCACCCTCCATTCGGCAAAAGCGATCATGCAGTACTAAACTGCAACTTCAGGATTGCATATGACATAGTTAATAGCAATGAAAGTTACAAAAAGAGCCTAAACTATAAAAAGGGAAACTATCATGACCTAAAGAAGTACTTCTTAGAAACTGATTGGGAAAAGGAGCTTGGTGGACAAGATTTAAATGCTATATATAAATAATTCTGTGAACTTTATGAAATAGGAGTCCAGATATACATCCTTAAGCACAAAGAAGCAGAAAAGAAAATACAGAAATGGTTCAATACTGAATATAAAAAATCAAAAGAAAAAAGAGATTTGTTGTGGAATAGATACAGAAGACACAATAGTGAAAGGGCATATAATAATTACAAACAGGCAAGAAACGATTAAACAAGAATAAGGAGGGAAGCCCAAAAACAGTTTGAGGAGGTTATCATAAATAAAAGTGGTGATCAACCGAAGCTATTTTACAGCTACATCAGAAGCAAAACCAATGTAAAAGATAAAATACAATCCATTATGGACGAGGGAATCACCTATACACAAGAGAAGGATATTTGTGAAGCACTAAACAAGAAATTCCAATCAGTTTTTACAGAGGAAAAATATTTTGAGAGGGATTATGTGGAAGATGCATGCCCACACATACTACCAGATATTAACATCAGAAAAAGTAAGACAAATGGTCCTGAAGAAATTTCATGTTGGGTACTACGTGAATGTGCAAAGTAGTTAAGTAACCCATTATTTTTGATTTTCAAGAAATCCTTGAGTCAAGGTAAACTACTTAATATTTGGAAGAAAGCAAACATTGTTCCCTTAGTCAAGAAAGGGAATAGACAAAATCCACTCAACTACCGACCAGTATCACTAACCAGTGTTGTAAGCAAGGTATTAGAAAAGCTTATAAGAAAAGCTTGGGTAAATCATCTAGAAGAACACAATATGATAACAGAAAGACAGTTTGGTTTCAGAAAAGGAAAATCGTGTGTTACTAATCTGTTGAGCTACTATGACAGAGTAACAGACACATTACAGGAACGAGAAGGATGGGTGGACAGTATCTACAGTATTTAGATTTCAAGAAAGCATTTAACATAGTACCATACCAAAGACTTTTATGGAAACTGTACCATCAAGGAGGAATTCGAGGCAAACTGCATTGTTGGATGCAAGATTTTCTCATAAGAAGAGAAATAAGAACAGTACTAAGGGGAAATTACTCATCATGGAAAGAAGTGACTAGTGTAGTACTACAGGGCTCAGTGCTGGAACCAATCATGTTTTTTAGTGTATATAAATGATATAGACAGTAACACTGGAAATGAAAGCTATCTAAATATGTTTGCAGATGATGCAAAAATACAAAGGAGAATTACTAACATAGGCTCTTGTAAAAAGCTACAAGAAGAATTAAATAAACTTCTTGAATGAAGTAATACATGGCAAATGGAATTCAATGTGGACAAGTGTCATGTAATCAAGTTTGGTAAAAGTGGATAAAGACTTGATTGGGATTATACGTTAGGAAATAAAACCCTACACACATCAGAAAGAGAGAAGGACCTAGGTGTGATTATCAATAACAGACTATCTCCAGCTGACCACGTCTGTGAGAAGGTATTGAACATGTATGCACTGCTTGCAAATATGAGAATAGCATTCACATACATAAATGAAGACATGCTAAGAAAGATAATAACATCATTCATCAGACCAACCCTGGAGTATGCATCAGTAGTCTGGAGTTCTCATCTCAAAAAACACATAGACAAGATTGAAAAAGTTCTAAGGGCCGCTACAAGATGGATACCAAGCTTAAGAGACCTAAGCTACGAAGAAAGACTAAATAAACTGAATCTACCAACACTACAGGAGAGAAGGAAAAGAGGTGACATGATTATGCTATATAAATGCATATCAGGGAAGGAGAAAATAGACATAAATGATTACTTAACCTATGGGGAAGCATTAGCAAGAGGGCACTGCAAAAAACTGCATAAGAAGAGAGGTGATAAAGACGTAAGGAAATTTAGTTTCCCAAATAAAGCAATTGATCAGTGGAATGTACTACCGAATAAAATAGTGTGTGCCAAAACAATTCATAATTTTAAGGATATGTACGATAAATATGGTTTAAGACACGGGACAGTACGAGCTTGACTTATTCCTGTAAAGATACAATTAGGTAAGAACAATTAGGTAAGAACACACACACACACACACACACACACACACACACACACACACACACACACACACACACACACACACACACACACACACACACACACACACACACACAAATCTCTTTAACTGGCATAGTTCTATAAGAATATCTTTTCCCCCATTCATTACTACCCCATCGGGAGTGTAGGTGCCAATGGCTAGGGTAGAAATTGTTTACATTTAAGGTTAGTGCCCAGTGGCATTTCCTTTTGGCTGTTATGTGAGAAACAGACCTCTACAGTCCCTCGCATTTGAAATTTGGGGAACATCTAATAGGAATGCCTTAACCCACTAGTACTCAAGGCGTCCGTTGTATTTTATTGTTGCAGCCAAGAGTAGCAAATTGTACTCTAGGTTACAGGAAGCTGTTTGACATGTCACCCAATGCAGAGTAATATCAGGGTTGCACTACGTCATATGAATGGATGGTCGGTGGCCCCACCTACTATAAATGACATCGAAGAAAATACTGTCATATAAATAAATAAACCCGAAAAAAGAGGTGGTAAAGGACTTCCATTTTTCACTAAAATACAGGCCTTTCTGTCACTGAAAAACTCGTGCAAGGGAACTGTTTCGAATACTCTGCAAACAGGGTATCTTTTGCTTGAGCTGCAGGACATTTATCATTATTATTATCATCGTAACGCTATTCTTGATATTATAAAAGGGCGGATAGGATACAGTAATAAGTAAATCATAAAATATGAGTGAAAATATCCATGACAATACTACCGTAACAAAAATAAGCAAAACGGCCATGTACTTATCATTCATACATTCACATAGCTCACTCTCAGGTATAGAGCCATCAGCTTCGCGCCCGCATTCCTTATACTTTAATCAGTTCATTGTTCGTGTCGGTACATTTATTCTGTCATGTTTCCTTACCGCATTGCACAAGACCTTGTTTCCAACCTTACCTTTATTCCAATAAACTTATCACAGTCGATACGCCAGTCTTTGCTGGTTCTCTTTTTTTACATTTTTATCCAGCAACAACATTTCCAATACGATTTTTTTATTTTTGTCTCTATACAGTTTTGCCCAGGCATACCGAGAGCATCTCCAGCATCGCACACACCTGTCTCAACTCCTTCATCCCGAGGACCATAATTTTATTTCTTCTTTGCCACCATCAAAGACTTTTTATTTTTGCAGTTTTGATGGAAACTGAAAAAGTGGCGAATGAGGTAAAAACTATATCTCACATCTACAGTTCGAATTATTTCCCCTGGAAGGAAACATATAGGACGTCACAATATACGAGTAAAAGGCGTTAAATCAATTTCATGCTCAACATAAATGTATTTCCTCCAGTTTAAATTCTGACACAATATCCAATGCCCACGAAGTCACTCCTACAGGCTGCCAGTAACGTCCCGTCTCTCCAATACACGGCTAGCATCCTCCCTAATAATTCCTGAAGCTCTATCAAGCTTTTTCTCTCCATACACAACAACAACAACACTCGCAGCCTTTTTCAGTGTATATCACTTAATTGCCTCAGCACACAAGGACCCGTGCTCGAAAGTGGTCTTGTATCTCGCTTTCATACACAATAAGAAAGGAAAGGGAGACAAGAGGGAATAAAGGTGCAAAGATAAGACGTGGAATAGAAGTAAAACGAGGAGAAAGGAAAGCCAGGAAAGAGGAGGGAGAGACAAGGAAGAAAGTGGAATAAAGAGACAAATGGAAGAAAGTAATGCGGGGACAGTAGAAGGAGAGAGAGAGAGAGAGAGAGAGAGAAAGAGAGAGAGAGAGAGAGAGAGAGAGAGAGAGAGAGAGAGAGGAGACAAACCGACGGGCAGAAAGAATAATTCGACATGCAGAGAAGAGATATGAAAAATTCAAGCTTAAGAAACAGCATCGCAGCATTAATTTCATCACCAAGTAAAATGTAATTATTTTCAGCAATATTCGAACTGCAAATAATGACACTTCAACAATTACAGTTCCATTCAGAGAGGTCTAATTGTCCTACTTTTCATCAATATTTAATGACTTTGTGCAGTTGCATAGGGTATTACCACCAGTCATCATAATGGCCTCATGGAGAAAGAGAGAGAGAGAGAGAGTGTTTGTTATACGCAGATAGTGTGTGTGTGTGTGTGTGTGTGTGTGTGTGTGTGTGTGTGTGTGTGTGTGTGTGTGTGTGTGTGTGTGTGTGTGTGTGTGTTCTTGCCTAATTGTTCTTACTAACTGTATCTTTACAGGAATGAGTCAAGGTCGTACTGTCCTGTGTATTAACCCATTTTTATCATACATATCCTTAAATTTATTAATAATTTTGGCACACACTATTTCATTTGGTGGTGCACTCCATTCATGAATTGCCCTATTTGGGAAACTTAATTTCTTTTCGTCTTTATCGCTTTTCTTTTCATGTAGTTTTTTGCTGACGCTTCCCCGTAGGTTATATATTCGTTTATGTCTATTTTCTCTTTCCATGATACGCAGTTATACATATATTTTTAATAACAGAACAGAGGGAGAAAAAGCAACTGAATGAAAAAAAAAAATCCATACACCAGATTACTGGCGTCCTTCATTCATAAAATACCTGTAACAGTTGGATTTGAATAGCTGTAGGTTAAAGTTTGGGGGGAAAGAACTCTGGGGAACCAAGTTCCAGAGAGATGCAGCTCGGGGAATAAAAGAATTCTGACAGGCAGAAGTTCTGCAATATGGCTGTGTGACATTCCAGTCATGAGGGCTTCCAGATGCCCGTGTAGCACGAGGGCAGGCATGGAGAGGTGACACAATGGACGCAACATCGTCTTATCATGTACCATAAAAATATCTGTAAATTAATGCAAGGGAGGAAACATTCCCTCATACTTATAGGGAAGGTAGTTTATTTATAATAGCAGGGTTATTAATAATTCCAACAGCTTTGTTCAGAATTTTGTTTAGTTGTTTTAATGCAACCTCTCCACATTCAATCCACAAGGGTGAGCATTATTTAAGCTGAGAGAGCATATGACTTATAAAGTATAGCTAACTGCTCGTCAGTGAAGAAGTTACGGACTCTGTGCAACAATCTAAGTTTCTTTGAGGCGGTTTTAGCAAGTGATCTGGTATGAGAGGTCCAGCTGCCAGCATTGTGAAACACTAAGAATTTCAATATTTTTGGAGATGGGAATAGCACTGAAGGTAACATACGAATCTGGCAATATCTGTCTATTAGTAAATTGAATAAATTTGGTTTTACTAGCATTAAATGAGGCAAGGTTGTTTTGTCCCCATTCACTGATCGTAGATAAGTCTTGATTTATGGAGATGGCTGTACTGAGTTGAGAATTTGAGATATCAGACTTTGTAAATGTGTGTTTGAGTGTGAATGAACTATGAAGTGTTGAGTCATATGCATATAAGTGAATGGGATTGTGGGTGACAGATAAGAGATCATTAACCCCTTAACCGCGGGGCGTCACTTTCGTGACGCTCGGCCACAATGGATCATACCGTGGGGCGTCACTTTTGTGATTCTTTGTTATTTTGAATTATCCCGGGCTCTCAAGTGGTGGCTTGTATCATCTATCAGTATTGCCAATGTCCAACACTAGTCTGCACTCCAAATCTCATCTGTACTCCCATCCATTGTTGACATTTTAGCGATTTTACCCCCTTCGTTACTCCCCTCCCTACCTGCCCTCCATTATCCTCTCCTCTCACCTCCCACGCCGCGCTGCGCTACGGAAAATTCCCCCTGATTTTTCCACAGATTTCATCCATTGAAATAAGCCTTATGCCCTATATTTATACCAAATAATATATACCCAAAAAAAAAAACAGGTAAGTGATAGTGTTATACTCCAGAAATTGGCTAATTATCACCTGACAAAACCTCACGTGCATTCATTCGCTACATTACCACAGTAATTTCCCCTTTGATTTATGCCTTGTAATCGATGTCTGTAATAAAAATATATATCAGAAAGGAAGGGAGAATCCTAACTAACATTTACATTCACCTGGAACTACCTGTTTCTTTATTTATTGCCGAGATTTTCTACCTATAAAAAATTAGCCTGTAAGTTAGCAGCAGTCAGCCTAAAGTGTCATTGTCAACCCTTCCCTTCTCAGATAAGCCACGGCATTTAGTTCCTTGTCCTCCGCTGTAGAGAAAACCTGTCGCACTCGCGCCCCGCCATTCGTGCCGCTTCTGCGCCCATTGCAAAGGGCCCCGTGACCTCTACTCCAAAGAAAAGTGTTGAGGCAAGCAGGAAAGGCCTCAGTGACTCTGCAGTGGCACGAGAACTTGCAGAATTGTCCATGATAATGATGGACAGTGACTATGACGATTTGGGTGAATCGTGTGATGAGCCGGGTGAGGTTATCGCGCCAGAAACAGCGACAACGAGTGCTTCAATAAGTGAATCAGTGTCTAGCTCCAAGGGAAAGGAGCCTTTAGTGCAGGAAGGACAAGAATTTGGGAAGGGAGTGAAAAGGCGGCGTGTTAGCCCCAGAACAATGCCCCCACTTGACCCAGCCCGCCATGAGTCACGAGTGCATTCACCTCCCCGTTCCCCAAGCCCCACTTTACTCATCTCGTCATCATCGTCGGCTGAGTTATTTCCGCAGTCTTCGTTGTCGGAGTCACCACCAGCATCAACAGTGAAGGCAGGCCGTAGAGGTAGAGGTAGATCTAAGAGAGTGAGAAGTAGTGTAGCTAGTAGGGTAAGGGCTGCTAGTGCTGTACGGCAACCTAGGGTCAGTGAGAGTGACCTTGACAGAGATAAGCCTCCCTCACAGCCAACCTCCACCACCACCACCACCACCCGCCCTACACCGCCACGACAGGGAATCCTGGACTCCTTCGCGTGGACAGAAGGGTCAGGTTTTGTCCCCGAAAATCTTGTTTTCGATGAGAGCTCCTCAGGAGTTCAGCCTGCCTTCACTATGGACGAAAATGCTGAGTGTGTCAACTACCTTTTGGCCTTCCTAGATGACGAAGTCATGCAGCACATATGTGATGAGACCAACAGGTATGAATCACAACGTGCTGCAAGTGGTACAGGTGCAGCCAAGATGCAACAGTGGTCCATGCTGGGAGTGCAGGAGCTGTATGTGTTCTTTGCCCTCATGCTTCTCATGCCACACTCCAAGAAGCATGAGTTGGAAGAATACTGGTCCATGGACCCCTTACTACCCTCACCCACCTTCAATAAGTACATGGCCAGAGATCGCTTCCGGAACATCATGGGAAACCTGCACTTTGCCGACAACGATGTACCTTCCCAAACCGACCCACTCTGGAAGATCCGGGAGATTCTGAGCAGAATGAAGGATAAGTTCATGTCATTCTTCCACCCATTTCAGAAGGTTGTCATTGATGAATCCTTGGTTTTGTTCAGAGGACGTCTTCGGTTTGTTCAGTACATTCCAAGCAAACGCCATCGCTTTGGAATTAAGTTCTTTGTACTGTGCGACTGTAAGACGGGGTACATCCTTGACTTCGTCATATATTCAGCCAGCACTGTCGATCTCGATAAAACACACCCCCTTGGCTTCTCAGGCTGTGTAGTGAAAGTGCTCCTAGAAAAGTATTTTGGTGGGAATCATGTGCTGTATACAGACAACTACTATACAGCACCGAAACTTGCCAAATACCTATCTGAGCACGGCATTGGCTCCTGCGGCACTGTGAAAAGTAATCGTACCCACTTCCCCAAATTCCCAGAGGCGGGAACCTCGCAGCGAGGAGACGTGCTCCTACGCAAGTGTGAGAAGATGCTGGCAATATGGTGGCATGACAAGAGAGTCGTGCACATGCTCACCACCGTACATAAGGGGGAGATGAGAGACAGTGGGAAGGTCGACCGTAGGACAGGCGAACCTGTGATGAAACCTGATGCTGTGTTGGACTATAATATCAACATGCGGCTGGTGGACAAGTCCGACATGGTGATTGGTGAGATCAACTGCCTCAGGAAGAATACTAGGTGGTACAGGAAAGTTTTTCTGCATCTCATAGATATGACGATGCTGAACGCCTTCATCCTGTACAAGATGAAGGTAAAGCCACCCAAGTCCTTCTCCCTGAGGTTGTTCGCCAGGACTTGTGTCCAGCAGCTGCTGGAAAGATATGGTAGGGTGCAAGCAGCAACTCTAAGGCGCCATCAAGTTACACTTCCCGACCGACTTGAGCAGAGGGCGTATATGGATCGGCACAGACTTGAGCTAATGCCTGCCACAGGTAAAAGGAAGGCTGCGATTCGCAGGTGTCAGGTATGTGCGCATACCACACGCCGCACACCTGAGCATAAACGCACCTCTTGGCAGTGCGCTGAGTGCCAGGTTCCCCTCTGTGTTACCTGCTTCTTCGATTATCACAGCCAGAAGCAGTTCTAACAGTGCAAGTGTGGAAGCAGAATTATTTGGAAATAATGTGTAAATAATGTCTAAATAATGTGTAAATAGCAGGTGAAAGCAATAAATGTTCAGTTCATATGATTGAGCAGTGTATTATAGTTTTATCTTACTGAAAGTGACAGTGAATAACATAGTGTAAGTAAAATAGCAGGGTAAATATTGAAAATAGAATAGAAAATGTAAATAGTAATGTAAGTAATTAGTAATATAAGAATATGAGTACAAATAAATTATGTTATAACAGTGAGAGTGAATCCGTGGCTCTCTACGTATTTTACTGACTGAAAAATTGAATGACTTCAGTGACAATAAACTAATACGACTGAAGGAAACTTATGGAGAAAGACTCCAGATATATATAAGTGTGATATAATAATAGAAATATAAAATGTGAGGGGTTTTATGAATAATAAATGACAGAATGCCTAGAGCGAACTAGCGCAAGTGCGACGATCAGACGCGCTCGTAATTTCCATTGCTTTCACAGTGTTTTTTTTTTAGTATGGATCCCAAACTACTTGAAAATTGTAGAATAGTGTTTATAGTGTTTGTATCTGGCTGTGGTAATCATATTACGGGTTGTCGGGAAGTGTAAAGTGGAGACTTCATTACCCTACTTCAGAGGTCTCCACAAGTCCTACAGTAACCGACGAAGGCTCAATAATCATTCCAGGAGAAAGCTGAAGGTATGTGCCATAAGCATATGTAATTTTATTATTCTAGGACTAATAACTGATTTTTGGCAAATATTTTTTGAGAGTCTGTCGGAGCCCAAATAACCCCGCGGGACACGCAAGTCATTGGTAAACAAGCCCACGGTGTAGGGGTTAATATGAACCAGGAACAGGGTTGGCGTCAGAACTGATCCCTGTGGCACGCTGGCGTTAAATGAGTGAAAATTGGAATATACATCATCTACTTTTACTCTTATTTTTCTGACACTGAAATATGAGGAAAGCAGAGGAACAAAAGATCTTAGTCCATAGCAAGGGAGTTTGGACAGCAGGGAACGGTGTTACACTCTGTCGAAAGCTTTAGAAATATCAAGGGCTACTGCATGAGTTTCTCCATATAGGTCGATTGATTGATGGATGGTATCAGTCAGGAGATTGATTATGTCAATGGTGGATCTTTCTTGACGAAAACCGTACTGTCTATCACGAATTAAGTTGTTGGATTCATGATTTTTAACTATGTGCTTATTAATTAAAATTCCAATATTTTACCAAGAGAAGATGTGACAGCTATTGGTCTGTAATCAGAGGGGTTAGAGGAACTTCCTTTCTTTGGAATTGGGTGGGAATTGGCTTCTTTCCAAGAATTAGGTAATGAAGAAGTATGTATGCATACTCTGAATAATTTAGCTAGAACAGAGGCAAGTTCTGGGGAACACTTTTTCAAAAGAATTGGAGAAATTCCATCTGGACCTGAAGCTTTGTTGGTTGGTATTTTGTCTAGGATGGATTTTACGTATCTTGTCAGTATTTTAAGTGGAACAATTTCAGGAGAGTCAAGTTCTAGTACTGGAACGTTCTGGCTGACTTCCTCTATGGTAGAATTTCTGGCAAATGTACTGGCAAAGATATGTACTTTCCCACGGGGGTCATTTGTGATGTTCCCATCTGAAGATTTTAGTGGGGAAATGGATGATAACTTGTTAAAGTTATTATTGAAAGAGTTGAGAGTTGACCAGAATATTGTATTGTCATTAGGGTTGTTAAGTAGTGTTGGTGCTTGATTTTGAAGAAAGTTTGATTCAGCGAGATTTATTACAGCATTTGCATTGCTTCTAGGAATTGTAAATTGACAGAGTGATTCAGATTTTTTTTTTAGTAAGAGTTATACAGTATTCTAATGGCTTTTGGGCTGTTGATCTTGCACAGTTGCTATCAAACCATTCTGGAGAGTTCGATCTTTGGATGAACTGTTGACTTGGTATGAATAAGTCCATATCATCAAGTATAAAGTCATTACTGGGAGACTGGGTAGAACTAACATCACTAGAGAAGAGAGACCACCATGGAATGTCAGCAAGATAATTTCTAAATCCATCCCAGATTGCCCCATAAAAGTGCCAATAACTCACCCTGACAGGTTCAGAACAAGGAGGTTGGGGGGGGTGGGCTAACTAATGAGGCTTTGATGAGATTGTGGTTTGAGAATCTAAGTGGTGACAGTACTTCTGTCCTGTAATGATCTGGATTATTTGTCAGGAATAGATCCAAGAGATGGACATTATTGGTCAGGATTGTCTGGTTTTCCGGTTGGTTGCTTTACCAACTGCGTGAGATTAAATGATTCTGTAAACAGTTCGTGCTCTAGACCAGCATCGTCAGTCCTGGCAGAATGCAATAACCATTCAACATTATGTATGTTAAAGTCACTCAAAATGGTAATTTCGGTGCTAAAGGCATGGTTAAGGTTACTCAGCTGTGTGGATATGGAGTCAAATACATTGGGTTCTGAAGAAGCACTGGGGGAGCAATAGACTACACAGATATATTTGGTAATATTTAGATAATTTAGTTTATACAGTGAGTAATAAAAATTAGTTGAAAAGAAGTTTAAAACAGTGTCAACTGGATATTGAGATTTGATATAACAACAGGTGCCGCCCTTGCTACGGAAGTTTGTGAGATGGTACCAGGAAACAAAATGGGGGTATTTCGGTAGAGGAAAAGATTTGTGGTTCAGTAAGGCATAGGGCCAGAGGTATGGACTGTGGGAAAAAATGAACTGAATTTAGATTGGTGCTCAGACCTCGGATATTGGTGAAGAATAAGGCCGCACCTGCACTTGCCTACTGATGAGCATGACTGGAAATTGAAACAGTTGCTGCCGGCACAGTCGCTTGATGGTGACCGAGAGAATCCTGTGCCACCAGCCTTACCCTGCCAGTTGTGGCAATTCGAGATACCAACTCGTCTGCTTGTAATAATGCAGTGGCCATTGCTAAAGAGAGTGGGAATAGGTGTGATATCTTGCGTGCATGTAGAGTGACGTAGACAATTGAAAGTAGAGGTATTAATCTGCCACGTGCCGGCCACTTCAAACCCAAAGTGTCACCCCCATGCCAGCCAATTTTTTATTTTATTTATTTATTTTTTTTTGGCTAAAATGATGGATTTTGATGTGAAAAAAACGAATATGACCATAAAAAAAATTCGCCGGAGGGTGGGAGTGCGTTTTTCGTAGTCCCTCCGGCCGCCCGCAGGTGTGAGCGATGGGGAATCCCAAGCGGCGGTGAGAGAACACGTTTTCTATGCAAGGTAAACTCAGGTATTCTCGCCAACGTGACTCAGAGAAGGTATAGGAATGGTCTTAACACTTTTCTGTCCACTTCACACCCACAACAACAAAAAATCTTTTATAAAGAAATCGTGTTTTGGTGGGGAAAAAATCACTCATGCAACACTATACGTATCACTGTGAATACATTGTCTTAAAGTTACGAGAAAATATGCATAACTTGACTTCACAATGTACACCCCTTTCACTTACAGTAAATTATTTACAACATGCTTTCATTATACACAGACATTACCAGAGTATTTTTGATCATCTCTGTGAATACATCGTCTAACACTTACGAGAACATACGTAAAACTTTACTCCACAACGTTCAGTCCTTACACTTGCGAGAAAATATTTACAATATGTCATCACTGTATGCAGTACTTTTAACACTTTCTGAGTGTCTTTTTTCGTATTTACAACACTTTTTGAGCGTCTTTTTATCGCTCGTCATTAGCACATTATTGTTTCTCAATAGTTAGCGAGAGTATGATACTCTTCGAAGCATGGATATATGTAGTCCTACATCACACTCTGCACACATATACCTTGAGTCCTTCGGCTGAGAACTTTTTTTTTTTTTTTGCGAGGAAGAAGGAACCAAAGGCCACGAGCCTGCAATTGTTGTTCCTTCCAAGAGAAAAACAAAATACAAGAAAGAGCCAAATTCAAGATCTGATCATTTCGAGATGCCTGGTCACACTGCGTTTGAAAGACTGGAGATCATAGGCAGCAGGAAATACAGACAGAGGGAGACAGTTCCAGAGCTGACCTGTTGCATAAATGAAGGACTGGGAGTAACGGTTAACTCTTGCATTAGAGAGTTGGACAGAAAAGGGATGAGAGTCTGCTGCTAGACGGGTGCTACGCACCCACCGTACAGGTGGAGGAATGCATGCACATAGTTCAGAGGAGCAGTGACCATTGAAGTAGCGACACAGAAGAGATAAAGATGCAGTGCGACGAAGAAACAGAGGTTGAAGGGAGTGAGTAAGAGGAGGAGAGTTAACGAGACGATAAGCCTTTGACTCCATCCTATTGAGAAGAGCTGTATGTGGGTAGCCTCCCCACACATGAGAGTTGTACTCAACACAGGGGCGAATCAAACCCCTGTATAGAGTCAACAATTGCGCAGGAGTAAGGAAGGAACGGAGTCGGCTAAACACACCTAATCTCTTGGAAGCAGATTTTACAAGAGATGTAATATGATCTTTCCAAGATAAGGCCCGAGTAAATGAAACCCCAAGCATGTTCAAGGATGATGCAGGATTAAGTTAAATATTATTAAACATTAGTGGAACACCTGTGGAAGATTTTGTCAGGTTGATAGGCGTAAAAACTGAGTCTTTGATGCATTAAAAACAACAAGATTATTTTTACCACAGTCAGAGATACAAGCCAAGTCAGACATTAGGTGTGCCATAGCTTCATACCTTATTTGTTGAAGTAACTGCTGAGATAGACGTTGCGGGAACTGAATGGAAATGTGAAGGGTGGAGCCATCAACATAAGAGTGGATAGGGTTAGACGTACAGCTTAGAAGGTCATTGATGAATAAAAGGAAGAGAGTTGGTGATAGGACAGAGCACTGAGGAACACCACTGTTGATAGATCTAGGAGAAGAACTATGGCCGTCTACAAAAGGAGCTATAGAATGACCAGAAAGGAAGCTAGAGATGAAGACACAGATAGAAGGATAGAAACCGTAAGAGGGCAGTCTGGAAATTAAAAATTTATGCCAGACTCGATGAAAAGCCTTAGAGATGTCAAGTGCAATGGCAAAGCTTTCGCCAAAGTCCCGAAAGGAGGATGACCAGGAGTCTGAAAGGTAAGTGAGGAGATCGCCAGTGGAGCGTCCCTGACGGAACCCATACTGGCGATCAGAAAGAAGGTTGTGACAGGAAAGATGCTTTAAACTTTTCCTATAAAGAATTGACTCGAAAACTTTTGAGATACAGGATGTTGAAGCAATTGGACGATAGTTAGAGGGTTGGGAATGGTCACCCTTCTTTGGGACTGGCTGAATGAGAGCAAACTTCCAGCAAGAAGGAAAGGTACAAGTTGATAGGCAAAGGCGAAAGAGCTTGACTAGACACGGTGTAAGCACAGAAGCACAGTTCTTGCGAACAACAGGAGGGACTCCATCAGGTCCATATGCCTGATTAGTAATGAGGCCAGCAATGGCAGAAAATACATCAGCTGAAAATGTCAGCCATGATGAAGTCAGAGGGGGGATATGAAGGAGGAACAGCACCGGAATCGTCTAAGGTGGAATAGGGGGAGAAAGTCAGAGCGAAGAGATCTGCTTTATCAGTAGAAGAAATAACTACAGCGCCATCATAGTGGAAAAGAGGAGAGACGAATGATGAGGTAAAGTTGTTAGGAAGGTTTTTGGCAAGGTGCCAGAAGGAGCAGGAAGAATTCAAGTTGGAGAGTTGAGAGCAATTAGGACGGATGATATTATTTTTAGCAGAGTGAAGAACAGCCTTAGCACGATTCTGGGCAGAAACGTATAAAAGATATGATTCGGGGGTGGGTTGGCTCCGGTACCTTTTATAGGCCTTCTCCTTGTTGCGGACAGCATTAGAACAAGCGTGATTAAACCAAGGCTTTCTTTTATTAGTCAGAGGATATGAAAAAGGAATGTATGCTTCTATGCCCGAGAGAATAACCTCTGTAATGCGCAAGGCACACTCAGATGGCTCTCGGCCATGGAAGCAATAATCATTCCAGGGTAAATCAAAGAAGTACTGCCTGAGGGCCTCCCAATCCGCAGCTCCAAAGTGCCACAGACGATGTTTCTTTGGAGGGTCCACAGGCCGTACCAGGGCGATAGGACAGGTTAAGATGATAAGGTTGTGATCAGAGGAGACCATTGGAGAGAAAAGATTAACAGTGTAAGCGGAAGGATTAGTAGTAAGGAAGAGGTTAAGTTTGTTGGAGCTCTCTCCAAGGCGGTCAGGGATATGGGTAGGGTACTGTACAAGCTGCTGTAGGTCATTAAGGATAGAAAAGGTGTAGGCTAGTTCATCAGGTGGATCAGTGAAAGGAGAGGAGAGCCTCAGGTGGTGGTCAACATTGAAATCTCCTAGAATGGAGATTTCGGAGAAAGGAGAAATGGATAGAATGTGTTCCATCGTAGAAGTAAGATAGTCAAAGAATTTTTGATAGTCAGTGGAATTAGGAGATAAGTAAACAGTGCAGATATATATATTTAGTCAGATAATGACAGGAAAGCCGAAGTCAGAGTGTAGAGAATTCAGAAGAATCGAGTTCAGGAACACGAGAACTAGACAGGTCATTGCATACATATGCGCAACATCCACCTTTGGCTTTGAAATGTGTATAGAGAAAGTAGGAGGATACAGAAAAGGGTTTGCTGTCAGTTGGCTCAGACAGTTGAGTCTCAGTTAGAAAAAGAAGGTGAGGTTTAGTGAAGGAGAGGTGATGCTCAGCAGAGCGAAAGTTAGAGGAAAGGCCGTGAATGTTGCAGAAATGAAGAAGAAGAGAGTCAGACAGTGATTCCAGGCACCTCGAGTCGTCACCAGGAGAGGGGCAGAAGATTGGGGCATTTATGGTCCCCCCCTTGGGGACTCCGAGACTTGGTTAAACGACGTCATTTTAGTTGAATTTGAATATGAAGTGTAGTTTGTAATGTGCATGTAGTTTGGTGTTGATAGTTAGAGAAACTTGTATTGGAGAGCATGCTGGCCTACTCTCCTTGTTACTGAGACACTGAAAAAGATCAGCAAAAGGGAATGGTCAGGACCTAGTCCCGAGGGCTGATGAAACTGGAGCTCCAGCTCTCCCTGTCATCAGCTTTCCATCCACCTTGGGAGAACTGTCCTGCTCGACTGGTGCTACAGTCTACTCAGTGCTGTTTGCACACACGTGACACCTCCGCTGGGGATTCTGACGAGTTCCACTTGGAGGGACGATTTTGGGGAAGTGTCTAGAGGTGAGGCGGAGAGGTGTGGCGGTGGCGAGCAGTACTTCTATCTTCCCCATATTCTCCCACTATTTCCCGCACCAGCTCGCGAATATAGCCCTCGAAGGTCTCCTGGATGCCAGTGGTATGTGCGTGGAGATAGTGAGCATTGAGGACGGTGATGTCAAGGAGATGGAAGAATAATTTTTTATACCACTTCATCGTGGGCCTGGCACAGTCAACGCTGGAAATCTTGGCGTCTGATTGATCCACCTGTCGCATATTCATATTGTACTCCAAGACAGGTTCTGGTTTCCAGACGTGGCGCCGCCCTTCTGCCCTGTAATCTACACTGTCTGTGCAGTGTACAAGGGGTCGATGAAAAGACGAGAGGAGGAATACTTCGCGGTTGTGGTGCCATGCTGTTGCGAGGATATTATGTGATTTGTAAAAAACAACCTCGATTTTCTGAAGCTTCCTCCCCACCTTCACCGTGTGCCGACGGTTCTTCGTTACAGTGCTGCACAGACCAGTTTCCTGCAGATAAAGGTACCTGGCGAGAAGGGGGCTTGTGTACCGATTATCGAGGTATAAGACGTGCCCACGATGAAGGTATTCCTCGATCATCGTTTTTACCACAGCCCCTGAGAGTCCCAAACTTCTATCTTCTGTGATGTCCGTCTGAACACCTGTGTACAGGACTATGTCCTGCACATACCCAGTCTTACAGTCGCACATCACGAAGATTTTGAAGCCAAACCTGTGTCTTTTGCTGGGGTTATACTGACGGAAAGCAATATTACCTCTCCATAGCACTAGAATCTTGTTTATGACGAGGTCTCGGTATGGAGAGAAGAAGGTACGGAACTTCTCTCGAAGGTGATCAAAAACCAGACGTATTTTCCTCATCCTGTCTGTGTTGTTTTCGTTAGCAGGGTCAAGGGTGTCAAAAACATGAAGGCGGCTCAGGATGTACTGAAAACGATTCCTTCCCATCACCCTGCCAAAAAGTGGTGTCACCATTACTGGATCCATAGTTTAATACGAGGGAAGCTGATTTTTTTTCAATATCCCCATCAAAAGCACAAGTGCTAGGAACACATACATTTCACCCAGGGTCACGTCAGGTTCAAACAATCAGCTGCGTCATGTCTGTGTTGTTCCCCCACGTTCAAATGCAGCAAAGGCGTTGGTCAGGGAACAATCTTCAAAACAAATTCCACAAGGAAGTGGTTCCTGAAAAAGTCAAGCCTACTGGAGGTATGGTGAAGTTCAGGGACACTACACCCGGCTTCATTTTCGTGGGTGAACGGGTGAATGTGGGGGACAAAGTCACTACCGTCCTACCACTCCCACGTCGTTTTCTCATCATCATCGCCTCCATGTTCCTCAGGCTGTGGGGAAGCATGGAGAAGTGGAGGGAATGGGGGAAGAGTTTCACGTGAGGTGCTGGGTGTGGGGAAGGGGGGAAGACTTTGTCCTGAGGTGCTGGGGTGAGCTGGGTCACGTGGAGGCAAGGGAGAGAGTGGGTGAGATGAGTCACTCACCCCCAACAATGGAACTTTCCCAAATCTTCCATATTTCCTCCTCACACTTTCCTCCCTACGTGGTGAAATCCTTTGCCTCCCCAACCACCCCTCAACTGCAGAATTACCTTCCTCCTCCCTTTCCTCCTCATCACCGTGACGTGCAGGTGGCCTCCTACCATGTGTTGCCCTAGTGTAGCCCACATACCTGGATTTTCTAGGTGAGGGAATTTCGTCATCACTACTACTTTCCTCCTCAGGCTGGATGTAGTCCTTATCATGCACGTCGTCATCCTCCAGATCACTTTCCCTAGTGCAGTGAACCCTCAGGAGGTCCTGAATCTCCTCATCAGAGAGACCGCGGCGAGACATCACTGCACTGTATGACTGACACAAGCAGAGTGAGGCAGAGCGAGTGTGAGGCGGGAGTGCGAGGGTGTATGGGCCAGGCCGCCTGAAGGCAGATAGAGGAAGGGTTGCCCTACAAGCACACCAATTTTTGAGCGCCTAGCTTGAAAATTGCGGTCACAATGAATTTTTGAAATCGAGACCATTATAAAACGGCACTGAGTGCCCAATGACATCAGACTGCTTTAAAACGGCACTGGCACGGGACGGGTTAAGAGAGTATGCTGGTCTACTCTCTGTGAAAATGAAAACACTGAAAATGTTCAGCAAAGGAAGATGGTCAGAATCAAGTCCTAAGGGCTGGTGAAACAGGAGCTTCAGCTCTCCCTATCACTAACTTGCCATTCACCTCGGGAGTACTGCCCTGTTCGACTGATGCTATAGTCTACTCCTCTATAGCATAATCATGTCTCCTCTTTTCTTTCTCTCGTGTAATGTTGGTGGATTCAGTTTTCTAGTCTTTCTTCGTAACTTAGATCCCTTAAGCTTTGTACCCATCTTGCAGCTGCCTTTTGTACTTTTTCAATCTTTTCTATGTGTTTTTTGAGATGAGGATTCTTGCATACTCCAGGGTTAATTTGATGAATGATGTTATTGTCTTCTTCAGCATGTCTTCATATATACATGTGAATGCTATTCTCATATTAGCAAGCATTGTATACATGTTACGTACCTTCTCACTGATGTGGTCAGGCGGAGATACTCTGTAATTGATTATCACTCCTATGTCCTCCTCCCTTTTTGATATGTGTAGGGTTGAACTTCCTAACTTATAATCCCAATCTGGTCTTTTTTTCACTTTTACCAGACTTGATTACATGACACTTGTCCATATTTAATTCCATTTGCCATTCATTGCTCCATTCATGGAGCTAATTTAATTCTTCTTGTAGCTCTCTGCAAGAATCCGTGTTAGTAATTTTCCTTTGTATTTTTGCATCCTCAGCAAACATATTTAGATAGTTTCCATTTCCAATGTTATTGTCTATGTAATTGTTATATACTGAAAACGTAATTGGTGCCATCACTGAGCCTTGTGGAACTCCACTAGTCACTTCCCTCCATGATTAGTAATTTCCCCTTAGTATTGTTCTCATTTCCCTTTTTATGAGAAAATCCTACATCCAACAGTACAGGTTGCCTTGGATTCTCCTTCATGGTACAGTTTCCATAAAAGTCTTTGGTTCAGTGCTCTGTGAACTGCTTTCGTGAAATCTAAGCAGATACTGTCCACCCATCCTTCTCTTTTCTGTAATGTTTCTGTAACTCAGTTATAGAACTGTAGCTTAACAGATTAGTAACACGTGATTTTCACTTTCTTAAACTGAGCTGCCTTTTTGTTATCATACTGTGTTCTAAATGGTTTACCCAAACTTTTATCAGCTTTTCTAGTATCTTACAACACTGGTCAGTGATACTGGTCGGTAGTTGAGTGGATTCTGTCTATTCTCTCATGAATAGGGGAATAATGTTTGCTTTCTTCCAAATATCAGGTAGTTTACCTTGACCCAAGGATTCCTTGAATATTATATATATTGGTATACTTAACTCTTCTGCACATTCATATAGCACCCAACCTGAAAATTCGTCAGGACCATATGCTTCTCCTCTGTCCAATTTATTCATGTACTTCTTTTTCTGATATTTGTATATCTGGTAATATGTGTGGGCATGAATGTTCCATTTCATCTCTTTCAAAATTATTTTATTCTGTAAACACTGATTGGTAATTTTTATTTAGTGCTTCGCGAATATCCTTCCTCATGTGTATAGATGATCCCCTCGTCTGTAATGGACTGTATATTTTTTTAACTTTGGTTTTGTTTCGGATGAAGCTGTAAAATAGCTAATATTGATCACTACTTTTATTTACAATGTCCTCCCCAAATTGTCTTTGGGCTTCCCTCCTAATTCTTGTATAATCATTTCTTGCCTGTTTGTAGTTGTTGTATGCCCTCTCATTATTGTGTCTTCTGTATTCCACAGAAAGTCCCTTTGTTTTTATTTTTTACATTCTGTATTAAATCAATTCTTTATTTTCATTTCTGTTTCTTTGTGTTAAGGGATGTAATTTTGACTCCTATTTCATAAAAATCAAAGAATTTTATATATACAGAATATAACATTCAAATCTTGTCCTCTAAGCTCGTTTTTCCAATTTATTTCTAAGAAGGACTTCATCAGATCATGGTAATTGCCCCTCTTGTAGTTTGGACTCTTTTTGTAACTCTCATTACTTGTAACTATGTCATACGTAGTCCTAATGTTGCAATTTATTACTGGATGGTCGCTTCTGCGGAATGGAGGGTGATACAATATACTGTCAATATCTATTTCTTGCCTAATAAATACAAGATCTAGTACTGATGGATCATGATGTCCTCTTTTTCTGTGCATTTTTTTTTCTTATATGCGAGGAAGAAGGAACCAAAGGCCATGAGCCCGCAATAACAGTTCCCTCCAAGAGAAAAACAAAATACAAGAGAGAGCCAAATTCAAGATCCATTCATTTCGAGATGCCTGGACACACTGCGTTTGAAAGACTGGAGATCATAGGCAGCAGGAAATACAGACAGACGGAGACAGTTCCAGAGATGACCCGTTGCATAAATGAAGGACTGGGAGTAACGGTTAACTCTTGCATTAGAGAGTTGGACAGAAAATGGATGAGAGTTTGCTGCTAGACGGGTGCTACGCGCCCGTTGTAGAGGTGGAGGAATGCATGCAGACAGTTCAGAGGAGCAGTGACCATTAAAGTAGTGATAGAAAAGAGATAAAGATGCAACAGTGCGGCGAAGAGACAGAGGTTGAAGGGAGTCAGTAAGAGGAGGAGAGTTAATGAGACGAAAAGCCTTTGACTCCACCATATTGAGAAGTGCTGTATGTGGGGAGCCTCCCCACACATGAGAGTTGTAATCCACACAGGGGCAGATAAAACCCCTGTATAGAGTCAACATTTCTGCAAGGGTAAAGAAAGAATGGAGTCGGCTTTGCACACCCAATCTCTTGGAAGCAGATTTTTACAAGAGATGTAATATGATCTTTCCAAGATAAGTCTCGAGTAAATGAAACCCCAAGCATGTTCAAGGATGATGCAGGATTAAGCTGAATATCATTAAACATTAGTGGGTATACCTGTGGAAGATTTTGATGGGTTGATAGGTGTAAGAACTGAGTCTTAGAAGCATTAAAAACAATAAGATTATTTTTACCCCAGCCAGAGATACGAGCCAAGTCAGACATTCGGTGTGCCATAGCCTCATCCCTTGTTTGTCGAAGTAACTGCTGAGATGTGCGTTGCAGGAACCGAATGGAAAGGTGAAGGGTGGAGTCATCAGCGTATGAGTGGATAGGGTTAGATGTACAGCTTAGAAGGTCATTGATGAATAAAAGGAAGAGAGTTGGTGATAGAACAGAGCCTGAGGAACACCACTGTTGATAGATCTAGGAGAAGAACCATGGCCGTCTACAACAGCGGCTATAGAATGACCAGAAAGGAAGCTAGCAATAAAGGCACAGATAGAAAGATAGAAACTGTAAGAGGGCAGTTCGGAAAATAAAGATTTATGCCAGACTCGATCGAAAGCCTTTGAGATGTCAAGTGCAATGGCAAAGCTTTCGCCAAAGTCCCGAAAGGAGGATGACCAGAGTCTGAAAGGTAGGTGAGAAGATCGCCAGTGGAGCGTCCCTGACGGAACCCATACTGACGATCAGAAAGAAGGTTGTGATAGGAAAGATGCCTTAAAGTTTTTCTATTGAGAATTGACACGAAAACTTTTGAAATACAGGAAATTAAAGCAATTGGACGATTGTTGGAGGGTTGGGACTGGTCACCCTTCTTTGGGACTGGCTGAATGAGAGCAAACTTCCAGCAAGAAGGAAAGGTACACCTTGACAGACAAAGGCGAAAGAGCATGACTAGGCAGGGTGTAAGCACAGAAGCACAGTTCTTGAGAACAACAGGAGGGATTCCAACAGGCCCATATGCCTTGTTAGTATTGGGGCCAGTGATGGCAGAAAATACATCAGCTGAAGAAATTTTAATGTCAGCCAGAGGCGGGAAGTGATGGAGGAACAGCACCAGAATCGTCTAAAGTGGAATTGGAGGAGAAAGTCTGTGGGAAGAGATCTGCTTTATCAGTAGAAGAAATAGCTACAGAGCCATCAGAGTAGAAAAGAGGAGGGAAGGATGATAAGGTAAAGTTGTTAGAAAGGTTTTTGGCAAGGTGCCAGAAGGAACGGGAAGAATTCGAGTTTACATACTGTGTTAGGAAAAAATCCTGCATGAGATCCAGGAGCTTTTGATCCCAACAGCTTTCTTGGCTTCTTTCATTTTAGAGTATTCTAATTTAGGTTTGTACTGAAATCTCCAGTTAATATAATTTGTTTTTTTTTTTCTCTTCCATTCTATGTAGTAATGTTCTTAAACTCTGAATTGTACTTTCTGCCAGGTCTTCATATTCATTCCTTTTTATTCCTCTTCCATTCTATGTAGTAATGTTCTTAAGCTCTGAATTGTACTTTCTGTCAGGTCTTCATATTTGCTGCTTTCCCAAGTGTTTGTTTTGGGTGGCGTGTATAAATTTGCCACAGTTACTTTCCCTTCAGATGTGTCAGTCTCTAATGCAATCAGTTCAGCTTGTGAGGGTATATCTAGTTTTATTTCTTTGACTTATGGATTTGTCTTTAAGATTATAATTCCCCCCTCCTTATCTTAAATGTCTGTCTCCTTTCCATATACTGTATTCCTCTAAGTTTAGGGTATCGTTTGATATCTTTGGGGTTAATACTGTTTCAGTTAGGCAAATAACATGTGGTTTGTTTTCTTTGGTATAGTCATTCATTCTAATAATTTAGACATCTTTCCATCTACATATTGAGTACATCAACTTCATCATCTTATTTACATACTTGCCATAGCTCGAGTCTAGTACCTTCCTTCTTTTTATTCCCCATTGATTATGCACCTCTTTCGTACCTGCAGTTCAATTACTTTGTACAAAAATTCACTTTTCTCTTCCTGTGACCTTTCCTCGTTCTTTGTTTTTGCTTCCTCCCTCTTCTCCTTTAGTATGTCCAATTCCTTTGTAGTTAGGCATATTTTACATGCTTTTTTAAATTCCTCTTTTTCCATGAGCTTGTTTGGATATTTTTAGTATTTCCTCCACAGTGTTCACACTATGGAAGGTTACTTTCAGAGGCCTTGACTTATTTATCTCATAGTTCCCTAGCCTTTTGTGTTCCTCTACGTCATTATCACAGATTTCCTCTGATATTTCCTTCAATATGTTCATTGTATTTGCCATTGCCTTTCTGTCTACTGAAATTTAGTTTCTTCTTCTTCATCTGTACCACTGATTACTATAGATCTGTTAATATCTGCTAAATCTTTGACCAGTGGGTTGTTTTTAATTCTTCTTCTTCACTTCCTTTCTGATATTTTTTTCTTCAACTTTCGTTCCTAAGTCTTTCCTTAATTTGACCATTTCAGCATACTTAGTTTCTACTGCATCTTAGCAACTTCTCATTACTTTGTTCACCAGGGTTATCTTCTCTTCATTATTACTGCTATGGTCTATCAGACTGCTTGCTTGCGTAATTGTCTGTGTAGTATTTCTGAACTCCTCCATATTACTCTCATGGTTGACAGCTGTACGTGCCATTTCACTAATCTTCCTTCTAGGTGAACCTACCTCAAATGACAGCTTATCTATTGTTGTCTTTTTTGTTTAATTACTTTACTAATTTTTTTTATTTTCTTCCTTCTGCATGCATAATTCGTTTTTGATTTCATCTATTTCACTTTGAAAAGTTTTCTCCAGTTTATTCACTTTCTCTACTAATTTATTATATGTATCCATTTCAACCAGTTCTGGGTAAAAATCATCATGCTATTTTCTAGCCTTATCCCTTATCTTAACTCCTTTCACATTCACTTTACTGAAGATGGTGCTCATCTTGTGGTAATTTTCAATTCGAAAGGTAACCTCTACTTGCAAGTTTGCATCTCCCTGTCACCCGCCTGGTGACAGACGACACCCAGCAGTTGATCCATTGTATCAGCAGACTATTGCAAAATTTAGATGTATTCTATTATCTGGACAACACCCTTGCATACATTAGCTCTACTACATTTGAACATCATTTAGTTTAACCTGGTACAGAGCTTGACACATATAAAGATACTATTTAGGTGTGGCCAGTTGTGGCCAAGAGTGGCCAGTGAGAAGTGAGGTGACGGACATCAACTGCCTCTCTGGTGCCTCAACTGTGTCAGTGTGTGTGTGTGTGGGTGTGTGTTGAGGAGCAGGGTCGGTTATTAAGTGGCTTCGGTACAATTTAAAATGCACTTATTCATAATTTTGATTAGCATCTACGGTTTTTATTCAGAATTCATGTTTTTTGTGGTATTATTAACAATTATTTTTTTTTTTACTTTCATGGCTTTGCTAACCACTTACGGATTTCTTTGTCATTCATTATTTACTAGGCGGTCATGCTTTTGTTTAATATTCTTGTGTTTGTCTGCGGTTCCAAGGTTTGTTTTGTGTTCATGGTTTTGTTTGGCATTCGTAACTCCGAACAAGAGTTTTATTAACCCTCACAGTGTACTTTAGTACAAAAATAACCTCGAGTCTCCTGCAGTGAAAATAGTAGAAATAGGAGAGGGGATAAAATTAGGCATGACAATCACTGTCCGCCATGTGGAGTAGGGTATAAGGTACAATTTATAGTGAGAGCCGGAAGTGGTGCGCAACTATTTAGATTGAAAAAGACAACTGGTGCATATATTTGCGTAATGTGACCACTGGAATAGACCTGTTACCATCTCCTATGGGTTCTGCAGTATAGCCACCGCGCTTCGTAGTGGAAAAGATGATAGTAGCTGAGTAGATAAATTTACCATCTAATGAAATGCCCATTCTTTATAATACTATGCAAGCAATGTGATAATGGAACTACTACACTCTAAAAGAAAAACGGTGAATTCAGAAATATTAGAAACTAAGGTCAATCTATATATATATATATATATATATATATATATATATATATATATATATATCATCGAATCCTACGTTGCCCCATGAGGAGCGTAGGAGTCCAGGGCTAGGCAAGTTGGTCCTGACATTTAAGATGGGAGTGAGAATATACCGAGAGAGAGAGAGAGAGAGAGAGAGAGAGAGAGAGAGAGAGAGGGAACAAAAGGCCAGATGACCGCAAGACTATTCCTTCCAATATAACAGAAAGCCAAAAATATAACAGAAAGCCAAATTCAAGATCCATTCATTCGAGATGCCTGGATGCACTGGGTTTAAAGGACAGGAGTCCATAAGCAGTAAGTAATATAGAGAAAAAAACAGTTTCAGAGTTGACCTGTTGCATACATGAAAGAATGGCGGAAATGGTCAACTCTCCCATTTGATGGCTGGACAGAAAAGAGATCAGAGTTTGCCATCAGACTGGTGCTACATGCTCACCGTAATAGTAGGAGGATGCAAGCAAACAGTTCGGAGGGTTGAAACCACTGAAGTAAGATAAAGATGCAACAGTGCGACGAACAGACAGAAACTGAAGGAGCCAGCGCGAGAAGGAAAGTTGATGGGATGAAAAGATTTTTGACTCAGCCTTGCTGAGAAGAGCTGTATGTGGGGAGGCTCCTCACACATGAGAGCTTTACTCAACGTAGGGGCGAATGAAATCCCTGTATAAGTCAACAACTGTGCAGGAATAAAGATGTCACAGGGGCAGCTTAGCACCTCTGATCTCTTGTAACCAGATTTTACAGAAAAGGTAATACAATCTTTTCAAGATAAATCCCAAAGGAATGAAATCTGAAGTATATTAAAAGATGATGCAAGATGGAGATGGATATTGTAGAAAATAATTGGAGGCTCTTGCGGTAGATTTTGATGGGTCGAAAATGTAAGAACTGACTTTTTGATGCATTAAAAACAAGATTACTTCAACCCCAATCAGGGATGAGCCAAGTCAAAAATTTGTGGGTCATAGCCTCATCCCATGTTTGTTGACGTGTTTGCTGCAAAAAACAAATGGAAAAAAGAGGGGTGGAGTCATCAGTGTATAAATGGATAGGGTTGGATGTACAGTTTAGAAAGTACTAGTGAAAAGAAAGAAGAGAGTTGGTGATAAGACAGAACCCTGAGGAACATCACTATTGATAATTCTAAAAGGAAAATGGTAGCCATCTACAACGACACCTACAGAATGATGAAAATGGAACCTAGAGGTGAAGGCACACACAGAAGGATAGAATCCTTAAGAGGGCAGTTTCGAAATTAAAGATAGGAAGCCTTTAAAATCTCAGAAACAATGGCAAAACTTTTGCCAAAGCCCCGAAAGGAGGATGACCAGGAGTTTGAAAGGAATGCGAGAAGATCGCCAGTGGAACCCATAATGGCGATCATAAAGGCTCTGCTAGGAATTTGTTTTTCTTTCTGGAAAATATATTACAAAACTGTAGAGGTACAGGATGTTAAACCAGTTGGGTGATCATTAGAGGGTTGGGAATGGTCACCCTTCTTTGGTACAGGCTGAATAATAGCAAATTTCTAGCAAGGAGGAAAGGTACAAGTCGACAAACAAAGGTAAAAGAGTTTTCCTAAGCAGGGTGTAAGCACAGATGAATGGCTCTTGAGAGCAGCAGGAAGGACCCCATCAGGGCCATATGCCTTGTCAGTTTTGTTGCCAATGAGGGCAGAAATTCCCCCAGTTGAAGAAATTTAATGTCAGTAATGAGGAAGTCAGAGGAAGATGTGATGGAGGAACAGCACTGGAATCATCTAAGGTGCAGTTCATGGAGAAAGTCTGAGCTAGGATTTTTTTTTTTTTTTTTAATAGAAGAAATAGCTACATAACCATCACAGAAGAAAAGATGAGGAAAGTAGCATGAAGTAAAGTTGTCAGAGCAGTTTTTGGCAAGGACCCAGAAGAAGCGAGAACAATTTGAGTCAGAGAGTTCAGAGCATTTGATGTGAATGAAATTATTCTCAAAAGAGCGGAGATCAGACTTAGCATGTTTCAGGTCAGAGGCATTAAAGATATGAGATTCAGGGGTGGGTTGTCTCTGGTACCTTTCATAGTAGACCAGGCAGATTTTCAGAAAAGTGCAACATTGGGTGTATTTTTGAGGAAAAGCTGGTAAACAGCATTTTCCAAACAATTTGGGTGCGCTAAATCAGAATCTTTTGTTTACCACCCTGGATTTTGATGTTTAAATGCTGAAAAAAATGGCCGCCCTGTAACTCATAATGGATAATATATATTGACACAGAAATGTAATATAAATGTAGTTCATGTGTTTTCCATTGATCTTGTAGTTATGGTTAGAGATCTTACTTTATAAATAAGTTGTTGAGCGATATAGGAAGATTGGAAGACATATTTAATTATTCTTTTATGTGCAATGAATCACCATATCCATTACAGTTTATTTGGTAACTTACCTGTATATTTCGTCTTCAAGTATCACACACACACACACACACACACACACACACACACACACACACACACACACACACACACACACACACACACACACACACACACACACACACATACACACACACACACACACACACACACACACACACACACACACACACGAGACACGTGAGAGAGGCAGGACGTACCACACATCGCTCCGTGCATGGCCAATCTTGGCCACAAACTAGCCATACCTATTTAGTATCTTTATATAAGTCAAGCTCGGTACTAGGTTAAACTAAATGATGTTCTAGAATAAAAGAAAAAGTTTAAGTAAAAGTGTTGTTCAAATAACAAAATACAACAAAGTAGTGTAGGAATGCGCTGGGCAAGCTAAATCAGCTCTTTAGTGTTTCGTCTGCGACGTAGAGGAATGCAAAACTGTAAGTAGAATCTTTCTCTCAGTACCACAAGATGACCACCATCTTTAGCAAAGCAAATTTGGAAGGAGTTAAGAAAAGGGATAAAGGTACACAGCAGGATGATGATTTCTACTAGGAACTGGTCGAAATGGAGACGTACAATAAGCTGGTAGAACGGGTAAACAGATTAAAGAAGGCATTTTTGAGTGAAATGGATGAAATTAAGAAGCAATTGCACATGCAGAAGGGGGAAAATGAAAAATTAGTAAAGGAGGTTAACAAGAAAGACCCAACAACAGATGAGCTGTCAGTTGAGGTGGGTTTACCTAGAAGGAAGATTAGTGAAATGGCAATCTCAATTGTCAACCAAGAGAGTATTATGGAAGAGTTCAAAAATGATACAGAGGCAAGAAGGCAGGCAAGCACTCTGATAGATCATAGCAGTGATATTGAGGAGAAGATAACCCAGGTGAATGAAGCGATGCAAAGCTACAAAAATGATGTAGAAACCACGTATGCTGAAATAGTGAAGGTAAAGAAGGACTTAGAAACAAGAGTCGAAGCAATGAGCATTAAAAAGGAAGTGAAGATAATAATCCAGAACAATCCAAAATTGGTCAAAGATTCTGTAGATATCGACAAATTAATAGTAATCACATGTATAGAGGAAGAAGAAACAAAAAACATGATTTCGAGAGACAAACTGGAGATGGCAAATGTAATGAGCATATTGGAGGAAGTATCAGAGGAAATCTGTAGTAAAGACATCGAGGAACACAAAAGGCTCGGGAAAATGAGAGAATTAAGTCAAGGCCACTGAAAGTAACCTTCCAGAGTTTAAACACTGTGAAAGCTATACTAAAAAATGCAAAATTATGGAAAAAAGAGGAATTCAAAAATGTATTGATAAAAAGATGTCTAACTCAAGAGGAACTGGGATTACTAAAAAAGAAGAGGGAGGAGGCAAAAACAAAGAACGAGGGAACATCAGAGGAAGAGAAGAATACATTTTTTTACAAAGTAATTGGACTGCAGGTACGAAAGTGGTAAATAAACAGAAGGGAATAAAAAGGAGGAAGGTAGTAGACACAACTCATGACAAGTACGTAAACAAGATGATTAAGTTGATGTACTGTAATGTACTTGGAATGGTATCTAAATTATTAGAGATGAACGAACCACGTATTTGCATAACTGAAACAAAATTAACACCAAGGATATCAAACGATACCCTAAACCTAGAGGAATACAATATATGGAGATGAGACAGGAACTTAAAACAAGGAGGAGGAATTATAATATTAACAAAGAAAAATCTGTAAGTCAAAAAATAACTAAAATATACCCTCACAAGTAGAACTGATTGCAATAGAGATTAATACATCTGAAGGGAAAGTAATTGTGGCAAATTTACACATGCCACTCAGATAAAATGCTTGGGAAAAGGGCGAATATGAAGACCTGGCAGAGAGTACAATTCAAAGTTTAAGAGCATTACTACATAAAGTGGAGGCGAAATCTGAAAGAATTATACTAACTAGAGATTTCAATACAATGAGGAGTAGACTGTAGCACCAGTCGAACAGGGCAGTACTCCCGAGGTTGATGGCAAGCTGGTGATAGGGAGAGCTGGAGCTCCCGTTTCACCAGCCCTCAGGACTTGATCCTGACCATCTCCCTTTTCTGAACATTTTCAGTGCATTCATTTACACAGAGAGTAGGCCAGCATGCTCTCATAATACCTTTACCTTCAACTGTCTACACCACACTACATGCGCATAACATATCACACCTTCTATTCACATCTTTAGTAATGGCCACTACAATCTCACAATCAAATGAGGTGGTACCTCGGATTGCCACCACTGGCAGGGTAGGGCTGGAGGCACAGGGTTCTCCCGGTCGCCATCAAGTGACTGTGCCGGCAGCGACTGTTGCTATTTCCGGGAATGCTCGTCGGCGAAGAGGTGATGGTGCGGCCTTATTCTTTACCAACATCCGCAGCCTTACCACAAATTTAAACTCAGTTCATTTTTTCCTTCAGTCCATATCCCCTTTGGCCCTCACAGAACCACAAATCTCACCCTCTACCGATATATCTCCATTTTGTTTTCCCGGTTACCATCTCCTTACAAACTTTCGAAACAAGGGCGGCACCTGTTGTTATATCAAATCCCAATATGCAGTTGATACTATTTTAAACTTCACTTCATCCAGTTTTGATTACTCATTATATAAATTTAATTGCGAAAACATTACCAAATATATCTGTGTAGTTTATCGTTCCCCCAATGCTTCTTCGGAACCCAGTGTATTTGATTCCATATCCACTCAGTTGAGTAACCTTGACCTTGCCCTTGGCAATGAAATTTCCATTTTGGGTGATTTTAACATACACAATGTTGAATGGTTATTGCATTCTGCCTGGACTGACGACGCTGGTCTAGAATGCGAGCTGTTTGTGGAATTGTTTAATCTCACCCAGTTGGTAAAGCAACCAACCAGAATACCTGATAATCCTGACCATAATGCCCATCTCTTGGATTTATTCTTGACAAATAATCCAGATCAATACAGGATCAGGATAGAGGTACTGTCACCACTTGAATCCTTTGACCACAATCTCATCAAAGCCTCATTAGTTAACCCTCCTACACCTCCCCATTCCGAACCTGTCAGGGTGAACCGATGGCACTTTGACAGGGCAGACTGGGATGGATTTAGAAATTATCTTGCTGATGTTCCATGGCAGTCTTTCTTCTCTAGTGATCCCAATTCTACCCAGTCCCACATTTGCGACTTAATACTAGCTGGTATGGATTTATTCATACCAAGTCAACAATTCACTAAAAGATCAAACTCTCCAAAATGGTTTGATGGCAATTGTGCCAGAGCAACATCCCAAAAGTCATTAGCATATAACTCTTACTTAAAATCAAAAACATCTGAATCACTCTCCCAATTTAAAATTGCTAGAAATCATATCTATCTAAATCAAACTTTCTTCAAAAGCAAGCATCAAAACTACTTAACAACCCTAATGACAATAGAATATTCTGGTCAACTCTTAATTCTTTCAATAATAACTTTAACAAGCCATCTTCCATTCCCCCACTAAAATCTTCAGATGCCAATATTACAAATGACCCACGTGGGAAAGCAGATATCTTTGGTAGTACCTTCGCAAGAAACTCTACCATAGATGATACCTACCAACAAAGCTCCAGGCCCAGATGGAATTCCGCCAATTGTTTTGAAAAAGTGTTCCTCTGAACTTGCCTCTGTCCTAGCTAAATTATTCAGAGTAAGCATACGGACTTCTTTATTCCCAAATTCATGGAAAGAAGCCAATATCCACCCAGTTCCGAAGAAAGGAAGTTCGTCTGATCCCTCCAATTACAGACCAATAGCTGTCACATCTTCTCTTGGTAAGGCATTTGAAACTTTAATTAATAAGCATATTGTTAAACATCTTGAATCCAACAACTTAATTAGTGATAGACAATACGGTTTTCGCCACGAAAGATCCACCATTGACAAACTCAATCTCTTAACTCATACCATCCATCAATCAATTGATCTTTTTGGAGAAACTCATGCAGTAGCTCTTGATATCTCTAAAGCTTTCGACAGAGTATGGCACCGTTCCCTGCTGTCCAAACTCCCTTGCTATGGACTAACGTCTTTTGTTCCTTTGATTTCTTCTTATCTTAGTGACAGGAAAATAAGAGTAAAAGTAGATGATGTATATTCGAATTTCCACTCAATTAATGCTGGCGTGCTGCAGGGATCAGTTCTGGCGCCAACCCTATTTCTGGTTCATATTAATGATCTCTTATCTGTCACTCACAATCCCATTCACTCATATGCAGATGACTCAACACTACATAGTTCATTCACACTCAGACAACCATTTACAAAGTCTAATATCTCTACCTCTCAACTCAGTACAGCCATCTCCATAAATCAAGATCTATCTACAATCAGTGAATGGGGACAAAACAACCTTGTCTCTTTTAATGCTAGTAAAACTAAATATATACAGTTTACTAATAGACAGATATTACCAGATTCGTACATTACCTTCAGTGCTACTAATATTCCCATCTCCAAAAATATTGAAATTCTTGGTGTCTCACTTAACAGTACCCTCAGCTGGACCTCTCATGTCAGATCACTTGCTGAAACCGCCTCAAAGAAACTTGGATTATTGTACAGAGTCCGTTACTTCTTCGCCGATGAGCAGTTAGCTATAATTTATAAGAGTCATGTGTGCTCTCAGCTTGAATAATGCTCACCCTTGTGGAATGGTTGTGGAGAGGTTGCATTAAGACAACTAGACAAAATTCAGAATAAAGCTGTTAGAATCATTAACAACCCTGCCATTACATATAACTACCTCCCCTACAAGTAAGAAGGAATGTTGCCTCCCTTGCATTATTTTACAGATATTTTTTTGGCAAATGCTCAGACGAAGTTGCGTCCATGGTGCCACCTCTCCATGCCTTCCCTCATGCTACACGGGCATCTGGTAGCGCTCATGACTGGAATGTCACTCAACCATATTGCAGAACTTCTGCCTATCAGAATTCTTTCATTCCCCGAACTGCATCTCTCTGGAACTCGCTTCCCCAGAGTTGTTTTCCTCCAAATTTCAACCTACAACTGTTCAAGTCTAACTGTTACAGATATTTTATGAACAGAGAACACCAGTAATCTGCTGTATGGATTTTTTTTTTTCCTCATTTGTTTTTCCTTCCTCCGTTCTGTTATAAATATATATATATATATATATATATATATATATATATATATATATATATATATATATATATATAAATGGGAATACTATAGATATAAAAAGCCAGGAAAGCTGTTGGGACCAAAAGCTCTTGGATCTTTGGAGGAATTTTTCCTAAACCAACATGTAAAAGAAAGCACCAGAAAAAGAGGACTTGATGTACCATCAGTACTAGATCTTCTGTTTACTAGGCAAGAAAATTATATTGACAATGTTATGCATCACCATCCAGTCGGCAAAAGCGACCAAGCAGTATTAGGCCGCAACTTCAGGATTGCATATAACACAGTTAACAGTAATGATAGTTACAAAAAGGGCCATAACTACAAAAAGGGCAACTATCATAACCAAAAGAAATACTTCTTAGAAAAAGATTGGGAAACAGAGCTTTGAAGACAAGATTTAAATGTTTTATACAGAAAATTCTGTGAACTTTATGAAATAGGAGTCCAAAATTACATCCCTCAGCACGAAGATGCAGAAATGAAAATAAATGGTTTAATAAAGAATGCAAAAAAATCAAAACAAAATGAGCCTTGTTGTGGAATTGATACAGAAGACAAAATATTGAGAGGCCATATAACAACATACAAGCAAGTAGCGACTATACAAGAATAATGAGAGAAGCCCAAAAATAGTTTGAGCAAGACATCATAAACAAAAGTAGTGATCAGCAGAAGCTATTTCACAGCTATATACGAAGCAAAACCAAACAAAAAGATAAAATACAATCCATTACGGATGAAGGGATCCTCTATACACAAGAGAAAGATATTTGTGAAGCCCTAAATAAGAATTTCCAATCAGTTTTTATAGGAAATTATTTTGAGAGGGGTTATATGGAACATGCATGCCCACACATATTACCAGATATACAGATATCATAAAAAGGAATACAGAAGGAGTTAAGTAAATCTGACAAAGCAAAAGCAAGTGGTGCAGACGAAATTTCATGTTGGGTGCTACATGACTGTACAAAGGAGTTAAGTAGACCATTATCTTTAATATTCAAGGAATCCTTGGGTCAAGGTAAACTACCTGATATTTGGAAGAAAGCAAACATTGTTCAAGAAAGGGAATAGACACAATCCACTCATCTACTGACCAGTATCACTAACCGGTGTTTTAAGTAAGATACTGGAAAAGCTGATAAGAAAAGTTTGGGTAAGCCATCTAGAACACAATATCATGACAGAAAGGCAATTTTGTTTCAGAATGGGAAAATCATGTGTTACTAATTAAGCTACTTTGACAAGAGTTACAGAAACATTACAGGAATGAGAAGGACTGATGGACAGCATCTATTTAGATTTCAAGAAAGCATTTGACAGAGAACCGCATCAAAGGCTTTTATGGAAACTGTACCATCAAGGAGGAATCTGAGGGAAACTGTACTGTCGGACGCAAGATTTTCTCAGAAAAAGGGAAGTGAGAACAGTACTAAAGGGAAATTACTCATCATGGAGGGAAGTGACTTGCAGAGTTCCACAGGTCTCAGTGCTGGGACCAATTATGTTTTTAGTGTATATAAATTACATAGATAGTAACACCGGAAATGAAAGCTATCTAAATATGTTTGCTGATGATGCAAAAATACAAAGGATAATTACTAACACAGACTCTTGGAATGAGCTACAAGAAGAATTAAATAAACTTCATGAATCGAGTAATACATGGCAAATGCTATGTATCACCATCCATGCGGCAAAAGCGACGAAGCAGTATTAGGCCGCAACTTCAGGATTGCATATGACACAGTTAACAGTAATGAAAGTTACAAAAAGAGCCTTAACTACAAAAAGGGCAACTATCATAACTTTAAAGAAATACTTCTTAGAAAAAGATTGGGAAACAGAGCATTGAAGACAAGATTTAAATGTTATATATAGAAATTTCTGTGAACTTTATGAAATAGGAGTCCAAAATTACATCCCTCAGCACGAAGATGCAGAAAAGAATGCAAAAAAAGAATGCAAAAAAATCAAAACAAATGAGCCTTGTTGTGGAATAGATACAGAAGACACAATAGTGAGAGGCCATATAACAACATACAGGCAAGAAGCGACTATACAAGAATAATGAGAGAAGCCCAAAAATAGTTTGAGCAAGACATCATAAACAAAAGTAGCGAACAGCAGAAGCTATTTCACAGCTATATACGAAGCAAAACCAAACAAAAAGATAAAATACAATCCATTACGGATGAAGGGATCCTCTATACACAAGAGAAAGATATTTGTGAAGCCCTAAATAAGAATTTCCAGTTTTACAGGAAATTATTTTGAGAGGGGTTATATGGAACATGCATGCCCACACATATTACCAGATATACAAATATCATAAAAAGGAATACAGGAGGAGTTAAGTAAATCTGACAAAAGCAAGTAGTGCAGACGAAATTTCACGTTGGGTGCTACATGAGTGTACAAAGGAGTTAAGTAGACCATTATCTAGAATATTCAAGGAATCCTTGGGTCAAGGTAAACTACCTGATATTTGGAAGAAAGCAAACATTGTTCAAGAAAGGGAATAGACACAATCCACTCATCTACTGACCAGTATCACTAACCGGTGTTTTAAGTAAGATACTGGAAAAGCTGATAAGAAAAGTTTGGGTAAGCCATCTAGAACACAATATCATGACAGAAAGGCAATTTTGTTTCAGAATGGGAAAATCATGTGTTACTAATTAAGCTACTTTGACAAGAGTTACAGAAACATTACAGGAATGAGAAGGACTGATGGACAGTATCTATTTAGATTTCAAGAAAGCATTTGACAGAGTACCGCATCAAAGGCTTTTATGGAAACTGTACCATCAAGGAGGAATCTGAGGCAAACTGTACTGTCGGATGCAAGATTTTCTCAGAAAAAGGGAAGTGAGAACAGTACTAAAGGGAAATTACTCATCATGGAGGGAAGTGACTTGCGGAGTTCCACAGGTCTCAGTGCTGGCACCAATTATGTTTTTAGTGTATATAAATGACATATATAGTAACACCGGAAATGAAAGCTATCTAAATATGTTTGCTGATGATGCAAAAATACAAAGGATAATTACTAACACAGACTCTTGGAATGAGCTACAAGAAGAATTAATAAACTTCACGAATCGAGTAATACATGGCAAATGGAATTCAATGTGGACAAGTGTCATGTAATCAAGTTTGGTAAAAGTGGGAAAAGACCAGATTGGGATTATAAGTTAGGAAGTAAAACCCTACACATATCAGAAAGAGAGAAGGACCTAGGTGTGATTATCAGGAATAGATTATCTCCGGCTGACCACATCAGTGAAAAGGTATGGAACTTGTATACACTGCTTGCAAATTAGAACGGCATTCACATACATAAATGAAGACATACTGAGAAAGATAGTATCATCATTCATCATACCAATCTGGAGTATGCATCAGCATTCTGGAATCCTCATTTTAAAAAAAACACATTGATAAGATTGAAAAAGTTCAAAGGGCCGATACAAGATGGGTGCCAAGCTTAAGGGATCTAAGCTACGAAGAAAAAATGGAAAAACTGAATCTGCCAACACTACAAGTGAGAAGGAAAAGATGAGACATGATTATGGTATATAAATGCATATCAGGGAAGGAGAAAATAGACATAAATGAATATATAATCTATGGGGAAGCATCAGCAAGAGGACACTGCAAAAAAACTGCATAAAAAGAGAGGCGATAAAGACGTGACGAAATCTAGATTCCCAAATAGGGCAATTGATCAGTGGAATGCACTACCAAATGAAATAGTGTGTGCCAAAACAATTCATAAATTTAAGGAGATGTATGATGAAAATGGTTTAATTCACGGGACAGTACGAGCTTGACTCGTTCCAGTAAAGATAAAATTAGGTAAGAACAATTAGGTAAGGTAAGAACACACACACACACACACACTCTCTCTCTCTCTCTCTCTCTCTCTCTCTCTCTCTCCCCCTAGATATTTGTTAATTAAATGAAATAAATATGATTAAACTGAAAATAAATATACACCACTACATTTGTAAGGTCTTTTGTCACAGACGCTCGAGAGAGAGGGTGGCTGGGTCACCTCTGTACTGCAGAGAGAAGAGGAGTAGAGAAGGCACCATCAAAGCTGACAGGAAAATTTTCCAATGCTAAATCACTACCTAACAAGCTGGAAGGAAAACTGATCTCCACAAAACCTTACAGGATGAGCTTACATCAGTACTGCTTACTCTGGCTGACACAAATGGAGTGTTACGTACAGGTAACAAAGCCCTCCTTGCTGATGATTTGACCACTGGTACTGAGTTTCCTCTAAAGTTTAGTCCGGAAGAATCGTCCTGCCTTGTCGTTGACAGTCAAACTCTAGTGATGGCACTGGGGAAACCCTATGGACTCGTAACCAATGGAGAATTAAGTGACATGTTTGTTCAGCTTGTCCTAAATGTTGGCAGATCTTTTGAGAGGACTAGCATCACGTTTGATCAATACCATAGAGATTCCATAAAAGCAGGAACCAGACAGCGCCGCTCCAAACAGTCACCTGCAATTTGGAGGGTAATTGAAGATGAAAATCTGTCACTACCGAACATCTGCCAGATTTCATTGCATTTTCTGAAAATAAAGCAGACCTGGCGTCCTTCTGTCTCATCCCTTCCTGAGCCATACGCCCACAAACAAAACTTTAGTTGTTGCTGGAGATTTTGGAAGGACAGACGAAGTCCACTCCTCCAAACCACCTACTGACCTACAAAACATTGCTGGCTCAGCATGAAGAGGCAAACACGAGGATAGTTCTGCACTGCCTTGAAAGTACTGCAGACATTACTGTATCTGCACATGTCTTGGTTCCGCTGACAGCACATTTTCATCGGATGACATGCAGTGAGTTATGGATGAAGGCAGGGACTGTCAAAATGCTTAAGTACATCCCGGTGCATGGTGTGTGTCAAAAGATCTCTGAGAAGCTGCCTGATTTGGAGACATTTCTCCCAAATCATGCACTCGTTGGATGTGACTTCATTTCCTGCTGGTCACAGCAAGAAAGCAACCTGGAAGATATTTATTGAAAATTCTGAGTTGCTACAAGGCCTCGGCAAAGGAGACCTGAATGCACACACACTAAGGTGTCTGGAGAAGTTTTTGTACATCTATGCAATGTTCCTGAAACAGATGGCTGTAACAAGGCAAGAGTGATATTCTTCTGCAAATGTAAGTCCCCAGAAACATTGCCAGCAACTAGTGATGCCCTGAGGTTTCACATTCAGAGGGCCTATTATCAGACAATGCTTTGGTGGCAGACAGTCATCTCAATTCCCATTCTACCAGAACCAACTTCAATTGGATGGTTTCTGGATGGTGGCTTAATGAAGCTAAAGCTCACATCTTTGCCTCCGATCCCAGAAGCATGTGAAGAGTTTGTGACATGTGCTTGTATCACATGATTTACCTTGAAGAGATGTTCTTCCAAGAGAGGGATGCTTTATTGTGGACGTGCTTGAAAATGTAATGATGGAAACATCCCTTGCAGAAACAGAGCAGTGACATGATTTGTAATTTCAGCTGTCACTCATACATGTGTTTGCAGAGTTTAATGTGTTCTTTTGTGACCTGCTGTAATGCCTAAATGGTATTGATACACTGATACAGGCATATATCTTTGTGTGTATCCTAACATGGGTGTGTATTAAAATAGCTTTAACACCCTTTAAGTAACATATCCTTAACCCCTACGTGCCGGTTGACACATATAGCTGTCATGATTTTGGGTGCAGACCAACGCTGGTTGATGTGTATAGCCACAAGGGTCTTCCCACCACCACTTGAACGTGCGACCATTTTCTGTGACAGCCCTAGGGTAGATAGGTACCCTAGGTACCCTACTGATGTGCAGCTCAGTCTGTACACGGCACTGGTAGAGTTTAGAGTGATGTCTTCCTCATCCTCCTCGTGCGATAAAACTCCCCCAAGTGCGGGGCCGATTGCTTCATTGACCTCCACGAAAGTTCTGCCCTTGCTGCTGGGGAAGGGCTCAATGACATTGCCATCAGTCGTGTCTTGGACAATACAGTGTCCTCACATACTCTCAGTGAAAATATTTCTTCAAAAGAGAGAAAAAGTTATCATGTTGAGAGTGAACTCCCGCCCTCCAACTCCTCACTCTCAGATGCCTGAATAGTTCTCAAACTGCTGCAGGAGGAAGGCAGGGCCTTTGACATTGACGAGTTCACTGAAGAAAAGGAGGTTGATGACGCAGCATACTGGGCAGGTGAGCATGGAGTTGGTGGCCATCTGGAAAATGAATGCCGAGGAGCCATCTCACCACCACTCTTGCAGCCCTGTCCCCACCTTCTCGCCCTCGAACATCCGGCATCACATCAGCCTACTACTTCAAGGGCCAAATCACCACAACCAGGTCCCCATGTGGTGTGACTCAGCAGACCACGTCTCCCCAGGAAAGCCCTGCATCAGGTGAGTCATCACCCTCATACTCCCATACCTCTCCCTCTCCTTCCCCCCCTCACCCCCTGCCCGTTGGCGTGCACGCACTTAGATACGACGTGCTGGCCATGGAAAGCAGCCAATTCTACCAGGTGTCAGCAGAGCTGATACCTTTGTGTGGTAGGAAGGGCAGGATTTGATCCCTCTGTGCCTGTTTTTGATGAGGTAGGGACAGGTGTTCAGGAGGATCAGCTTCCACCCCAGGGCCTGGATTATAAGCAGTATTTTTAGGGCAATATTTACCACTGCCATAATGCAATACCTCGTGGAGGAAATTAATTTCCACCAGGCTGTGAGTGTGTGGTGGCTGGACAGGGCTGCCAGCGAAAGCAAGCACACGAGGGACTGGGTATCTGTGGAAGTGGGGGAGTTGTTTGTGTGGCTAGCCTTGACCATGTTGATGGCACATGTAAGAAAACATGTGCTTCATGACTATTGGTTGGTTGATGAACTCGTGGGCACACCTATATTTGGTAAGCATATGGCCCATGAAAGTGTACATGGCAATCTTTCGGTTCCTTCATTTCAACAGAAATTATAGGCCTGCACAGAATGACAGGTTATGGAAAATTAGACCCATCCTGACCATGCTCAAGGAGTCATTTTCCAGGGTTTTCCGTCCGTTTCGGAAAGTGGTTATTGATGAGTCACTGAAGTTATTCTGGGGCCATTTGGCATTCTTCAGTATGCACCGTCCAAGCGTCACTGCTTTGGGCTAAAATCCATTATCCTTTGCAACTGCAAAGATGGATATGTGCTTGATGTGATAGATTATTTGACTACAAAGGCTGATATGCCTAGTGACAATCCTCATGGTTTCTCGGCATCAGTCTTGAAAGTGCTGATGGAAAGGTACATCAACAAGCACCACATTCTATACATCAATAACTATTACACAGCCCCAGTGTTGAACAAGTATTTGCCTGGACACAGTACTGGGATCTGTGGTACTGTCCGGGCAAACATAAAAAATTTCCCTGAATTCCCAGCAAATACTGAGAAAGGTGCCCTCCTTACCAAGAAATGTGACAACATGTCAGCCCTTCTCTGGCATGACAAGAGTTGGGTTAACATGTTGTCAACAGTACATAAGGATGTGTTTGAGGAAACAGGAAAGACAGACTTCAGGATCAGGGAACCCCTGTTCAAGCCCGATACTGTCAACAGCTCTAATATCAACATGCGGCGTGTTGAGAAGACCGACATGCAGATTGGTGAGTTTGATTGCCTTCGTAAGTCCTGACAGTGGTAAAAGAAGACGTTTTGACACCTTCTTGATATCACCGTCCTGAACAGTTTCACACTGTTCAAGGAGGGCATCAAGAAACCACTCTCTCTATGAGAGTTTGAGAGACAGCTTGCACACGAACTCCTTGAAGAGTGTTCAACTGCACAGGTACCAGGTGCGAGGCATGGGGATGCAGACAATAGCTGACAGGCTAAGTTGTGCCAATTATTTCTGGTGGCACAGGCTGGTAGAGATTGGCCATACCACTTCAGGTCGTCAGGTGTACAGGCTGTGCCACATCTGCAATGCCACCAAACGCCGTCCCCCACACGAAAAGAGACAACCTACCAATGTGCGGAGTGCAAGGTCCTATGATTTAGCAAGTGCCACTCCGAGCTGAATACTGAGCAAGTGTGTGGGAAATTGTAAATACCAAACTAGTACACACAAGTCTGATATTTTTTATACATAAGTGAAATGTAAGATATAAGTTATATCTAGTAAGTATTATGATGTAAGCATTTTGTAATAGGTTTCACAAGGGCAGTGCAATAAGTGTCATCGTTTATGGTTATTTGTGAAACATTGATTGGTAATACCTTGAGTAACCTACTTGGTACATGAAAGAAAACCATGAGTAAGTGGCTGAGAAAGAGAATGGCCTGGTTGGCTATAACTAAATATTTCCCCTTGTTGCCCCGAAAATAATGTTGAATGTGACAGTAAGTGTATTTATGATGTGAAGTACAAAAATGTAAGTTGTGTATAACATTAGTAATATTATCATGATGCCCATGATTAGTACAAATTAGTCACAATTTTATTACAAGTAATTACCTCATACTCAATCTTACGGCATGAAACAGCCACAGCATTGACTTCTCAAAGTGCATTTACCGGTAATCGTGATGTCAATTGCAAATGTAAATGCTGTAGTAGAAGGAAATTATTATATTAGGTGCAAGAAGTGAGTACAGAAAATCAAAGAGCTATTCTTTTCCCACACACTATGGGGCATAGTGGCCCTATGAAACAAGCAGAAAACCCTTTGGGGAGCCACATGAACAGGGTGATGACTCATCCTTACTTAGGTGCGTAAGGAAAAGTCAAAGAGTGATTGGAAAATTCCAGTTTTCCTCGTATGAAGCCTAGGCAATGTTACAATCACCACTCCAGCCAGTGCTGCCAATGATATCCAACGAGTCCAAGGTCATTAGCAGTGGTGCACACTCAGAAACAGCCCGTCAAAACACGGAAAACCAGTCATCTTTAACTTAGCCTTACTCATCGACGGGACCTCTTGGACCTGGGGATTCTTTCATTTGGAAAAGAAAAGTGTTGATGAGTCTTACATATCTTTAATTTTTTCTTTAGGTATTATAGTTTGGCAGATATTAGGGTTTGAAGTAAGTGTATTTTTTCCAAAATCACGAAAATCCTCCTTAGGGAGGAGTGAGCAAGGTCTGAAAAAAACCCAGCATGTAGGGGTTAAGCATTTAATGCTAAAACTGTCACCTCATTGGTTGATTTTGGTCATGATTATTTCATTAAACATTACATCTCTTCTAGACTATTCCATGATACCCTGTCTGATAACTTTCCATATTTGTAACACTCATAGAAATGTTCATAAGTGCATGTTCATAGATGAACATTCTGACCTGCATGTGTGTAGAAATAACCCAAAAATCCTGCATAAAACATACCATACATCTAAAGCCTTTAATGTCGAAGTACTCATCTCACTGGATTTTGTCACAATTGTTTCACTGTAAAGTATATCTGTACCAGTACATCATATGATAACATGTTAGGTAACACTGTTAATTTTCCAAAATATTATTTTTCAAAACTTTTAATATTTATAGGCATATCGTTTCAAAGCATTATATACGCAAAACGATTATCTTTCTGAAGCATAGGTACCCTTATGTAAGATATATTTTCATATGCATGCTGTGATGTGCAGTTCCATGTGTTTTCATTTCTTCTCTCAATAAAACATAAAGAATATGTTGAAATTTGGTGTTTCTGTTATGCTTTAATACCTGTTCATACTTGTGTTTGTTTGGGCTACACATTAAAAAAAAAAAAAGTGTCATAGTATAAGTTTGTATCATCCTTCTTTATCAAGATGTGGGCATTGTATGTTACACAGGAATCATTTTGTTTTTCAGCACTCTGAGCCCTTAAATGTAAAAATCCGGACAGGTAAATAGTTGTTTCAGAGTCAACACCCAAAAATCTCTTACAAAATGTTATTTATCTAGTTTTCCTCAAAAATGCTCCTTACTCTTTAAAAAGTCACATTTTGTGAAAATCTGCCTAGATTAAGGTGACTACATCTCCATCCTCATCTGATGTAAGAAATACACAATTATTTGTTGGTGGCCTTGGAATGGGAAGGTCCTCTACGTGATTATCCAGTCTTATTGCCGACAGTAAGTTTGGATAAACAATGCAGTTTTTGTTTTTGGAAGAAAATCCCACAATTTTTGTCAGGAAAAAGTAGCAGTCTGTTGTGTGATCACTTAGTTCTCTCAACACAGTGGGAATCGCAAAAGGCATCCCTGTTTTTCTTCCTCCCAGCTATTTGCGAAGAGAGTTGAAACAAGTCACACAGCAGATATGGGGCGCCCAATGTTTCTCTTGGATGCTAAACTTAACAGCAAAATAATGCAGATAAGCTGTCTTTACAAGGGACGTGATCTTCTGTTTCTGCTTCTTGGTAGTGAAAATATATATATATATATATATATATATATATATATATATATATATATATATATATATATATATGGTGTCTGTGGTACAGTGGTAGAGTGTGCGTTTCACAACCTGGTGGACGCGGGTTCGCCTCCCGCCAGAGTTGTAATAACTTTGGGAAGCATTCATTGAGCCACTGATCGCTTAGGCGAACATAAGGGGTGCAGTGGTTGAACCTTTGTTGCATACTAGTATGCTTGCACCCAGTCGGCTTAAGGCGGGCCGATTACACTTGTTTCACAGACTACACACACATCCAAAGCCACTACAACACCACAGTTACACTCACAAGCACTTCTCACCCTACATACAGTCTCTACCAGACAGCCTAAGCCACTGGGTAGAGATACATTGGCTGTATCATCCCTGCTTCGGTAGTGACTGGCCGGTCCTACAGCGGACCTCAACAGATGATGATGATTATATATATATATATATATATATATATATGTATATATGTATATATATATATATATATGTATATATTGTTATGGAACAGAGAGAGATAATGAACACTTCAAGTGAGAATACTAAAATGACTACTGTCCCGTAAAGTTCCAGGTTCAAAACAAAAGAGTTAGGTAAAATTACAAGTTAAAGTTTAATGCTCAAACTAACAACTAAACATTCAGGACTCATAAGGATAATGTAATGGCAAAAAACAGGTTAAATATATGATTAACTACAATAGCCTCTATTAACACGAAATTAGCAAGAGTAAATTTATCTAAGTCAGCCCTGATAAAATGAGAAAACCGGATAATGCTCAGTTAATGCAAGATATATTATTACAGATACAAAATATTATTAACAATGGCTGACATCAAAAACTCCACATGAATCACAAAAACCTCACTAAGCCTACGAATTAACACCTTATGCTATACAGTACAAGAAAAAAAAAAATGTAATAACACTTATACTCAAATTACACAGCAGCTAGATGGTTGGAGACTTCCTGAGCACTCACAAAAATAATAACAACTGTACAGGGGAGGACAGAGATGTGAACAAAATGAGGAGTAGATCTAAGTGGCCATTAATGCAGAGACTGAGCTTATTATATAGGGGCCGGCAGAGCTTGATACAACTTGTAAGAAGGACGTGCAAATGAAGCACAGAGGACGAAGAGTTGACGCTCCTGCTCTGGACAACAGAAAGAACGACTTACTCTACTATAAGGGGAGAAGGGGGGAGTGAGGTAGAACACGCTCGTAATCAAACATGCAGCATACTGTACATTAGAATTATATAAAGGATGATGAAATCATAGGCTATGTAACACCTATCCACAAAGAAAAAGAAATTTACAAAGGAAATTTCTTATTACTCTAAAACAATCTCCCTAAGGTCTAGATAAGCAACCTGCAATAACATTTTCTTTCCCCTTGACATGCTGTATGTCTAATGAATACTCCTGAAGAAGTAGACTCCATCTTGTCAATCTCTGATTTTTATCTTTAAACTTACTAAGAAATTTCAGTGGGTTATAATCGGTATAAATGACTATGGGGTCAAAACCAGAACACAAATAAAATGAAAAATGCTGTAAACCCAAAATCAAGGCCAAAAGCTCTTTCTCAATAGTTGAGTAGTTCTTTTGAGGTGGAGTGAACTTCTTACTGTAATAAGATACAGGGTGTTCAATACCCTGATCATCCTCTTGAAGCAAACAGCCCCAGCTCCTGTATCACTTGCATCAACAGCCATCTTAAAAGGCTTAGCAAAATTTGGAGTAGCAAGCACTGGCTGACTTAATAGGATAGCTTTAAGTTTGATGAAAGAGGATTCACAGTTATCGGTCCAGACAAATTTAACTCCCTTTTTCAGTAGGTCTGTAAGTGGTGATACAAGAATTGAAAAGTTAAGAACAAATCTCCTGTAATAACCTACCATTCCCAAAAATCTTTGTAGCTCTTTCCTACTTTTAGGTCTGGGAAGATCACTTATAACCTGAACCTTAGCTCCTGGTGGTGCAACATGTCCATCACCAATTACGTACCCAAGGTACTGAACTTTAGCTTGACCAAACTCACATTTCATTCATTCATTCATTCATTGCCAGACGCCATGTATCCCAGACGGGGTGGCCAATGGCTTAGAGTTAATTGTTTTACAGGGAGGGGCACTAATCCTCCACCAACCCCACTTGACACGTAGGGATGCCAACAGCATCTGGTGTTCCCAGGCGGTCACCCATCCAAGTACTAACCAGACCCAACGTTGCTTAACTTCGCTGATCGGATGGGAAGCGGTGTACTCAACGTGGTATGGCCACAAGATTAGCCTGAACCAAACGCTCAAGAAATTTACTGACATGGCATAGGTGAACTTTCCAGTTGTCACTGTAGATTAATACATCATCAGTATAAACAACACACCCTGCCAAACCCTCTGTTACAACATTCATGAGCTTCTGAAAAGTGGCTGGTGCATTCTTCATACCATATGGCATTACAGAACATGCAAAAGTCTTTCCTAGTGTTTCAAAACATGAGATCTCCCTAGCACGTTCAGTCATAGGTACTTGCCAGTATCCCTTTAACAAATCAAACTTACTTATGTACCTAGCCTTTCCGATCTTGTCTATGCAATCTTCCACTCAAGGGAGAGGGTAAGTGTCTGTTTTGGTTATCTGATTAACACGTCTGTAGTCGATGCAAAGTCGCTGTGACCCACCTGGCTTAGGGACTAGAGTGACAGGAGAATTCCACTCGCTCTGACAGGGTTCAATCATCTCGTGGTCCAACAGGTAGCCAAGCTCCTTCTGGATGAGAGGAACTTTCACTGGGTTCACACGGTAAGGAGGCAGTTTAATTGGCTTTGCGTCTCCAATATCAACATCATGCATCAACACAGTGGTTCTTCCTGGAGTGGCAAGGAACACTTGCGGGTACTCCTGCAGTAATGCTGAAAACTCCTGCCTTTCCTCGGGAGCTAGATGAGACAGCTTAGTCTGGAGATCATTCATGATATCAGGATTCTTCCCCAAACTATCACTCAGGCTCATGCTGCATGGGAGAACTTCACTTGCAGACTCGGGTGGAACAGCTACAGTGCAGACTGGGTTATTTTCGTCCCGCCTGTGATATAACTTTAGCATGTTGATGTGACAAAGTTTCTTGTTCTTTCTACGGTCTGGTGTGGCGATGACATAGTTGACATCACTGAGTTTCTTCTCCACGAAATAAGGACCACTAAACTTGGCTTGAAGAGGTTGCCCATGCACCGGTAGCAGAATCAAAACCTGATCTCCTGACTGAAAGTGGCGTAACCTGGACTTCTTTTCTTACCAAGGCTTCATCTTCTCCTGAGCAGCTCCTAAATTCTCTCTCGCCAGCTGTAAAGCAGTGGACTGCCGTTCTTTGAACTTCATCACATACTCCAGCAGGTTGACGTCATCTTCCTGCAACAGCCAGCATTCCTTGAGTAGCTTAAGGGGTCCTCTTACTTCATGGCCAAACAGTAGTTCAAAGGGTGAGAAGCCCAGTGATTCATTTGGAGATTCTCTTGCGGCAAATACAACGAATGGAAGACCTTTATCCCAGTCTTTCTGATGTTCCAAACAGTATTTCTTGAGCATCGATTTGAGTGTTTGATGATATCTTTCCAACGATCCTTGGGTCTGGGGATGGTAAGCTGAAGACGTGATCTGGGTGATGCCCAACTCTTTCAGAGACTGCTTGAAAACATTTGACATGAAATTACTTCCCCGGTCTGACTGTACCTCCTTGGGTAGACCAAACTTTGTGAAGAACCCTAGCATTTCCTTAACCACGTTCTTTGCTGAGATATTTCTAAGTGGAATGGCTTCAGGATAACGAGTAGTAATATCAATCAGGGTCAACACATAAGAAAATCCTGAAGAAGTCTTAGGAAGAGGGCCCACAATATCCACCAACACACGGGTGAATGGCGCCTCAAAAGGAGGAATGGGAACTAGAGGTGCAACCTTTTCGGTCTGATTACACTTCCCCACAACTTGACAGGTGTGACAAGACTTACAATACCAGGAAACATCTCTGAAGATACCTGGCCAGTAGAAGTGTTTCAAAATGCGTGCCACAGTCTTCCTAACTCCAAGGTGTCCTGCCAAACTGGAATCATGAGCCACTCTAATGATATTCTGCCTACAAACACGAGGGATGACAACATGATGTACAACCTCCCATTCACAGTCGGCTGATCTGTTGGGGGTCTCCACTTCCTCATAAGTACTCCTGACTTTATATAATAACAAGTAGAAGCACCAGCATGGGGGAGAGATAGTAGTAGAATGGATGTGGAAGATGTGCAGATTGGCCTGGGAGGAAGGTAGAGTCCCAGAGGATTGGAAGTCAGGTATAATTATTCCCTTGTACAAAGGAAAAGGGGAAAAAGAAGTGTGTGGTAATCATAGTGACATTTGTCTTCTTAGTATAATAGGAAAAGTGTATGGTAGGATACTTATTGACAGAGTTAGAGAAAGAACAGAGGAATTAGTTGGAGAAGAACAGGGAGGCTTTAGGAAGGGAAGAGGTTGTGTAGATCAGATATTCATTCTCAGATCTTGAGTGGAAAAGTTTCTAGAGAAGGGAAAGAGGTTGTATGCGGCTTTCATGGATTTGGAGAAAGCATATGACAGGGTGGATAGACTAGGATTGTGGAAAGTGTTAAGAATATATGGAGTAGATGGAAAGTTGTTGAATGCTGTGAAGGGTATGTACGATGGTGCGAAGGCTGCAGTGCGTGTGGATGGTGAACTAAGTGAATTTTTCTCTTTGAAAGTTGGGTTGAAACAGGGATGTGTCATGTCTCCATGGTTGTTCAATCTGTACATGGATGGGGTAATAAAAGAGGTACAAGGTAGGGTAGTGGATGTTGGAGTGGCCCTGGTGAAAGAGGATAGTGTTTGGAAACTCTCTGTGCTGTTGTTTGCAGATGATACTGTATTGTTGAGTGAAGACGATGGGGAGCTGCAAGGCTTGGTGGATGAGTTTGGGAGAGTGTGTAAGAAACGGAATCTAAAGGTGAATGTAGGGAAGAGTAAAGTGATGGTCTTTGAGAGAGGTGAAGTCAGTGAATGTACAGCGAGGTTGGATGGTGAGGAATTGGAAAATGTGAGTACGTTTAAGTACTTGGGTAGTGTGATGAGTAAGGATGGAGGTTTGGAGGGTGAAGTGCTTGAAAGGGTACAGCAGGGAAGAAAGGTTGCTGGTTCTTTGAAAGCAATGATAAGAAACAGGGAAGTGAGCATGGAAGTGAAAAAGTTACTACATGACAGTATTGTGACACCAACTTTAACGTACGGAAATGAAGCTTGGACGTTGTTGGAAGGACACAAGTCAAGAGTGAGAGCAGTGGAAATGAGTTATTTAAGAGGAGCCTGTGGAGTCACATGGAGAGACAGGCTGACGAATGAGGATATAAAGGAGCGTTCTGGTGTAGATGTGGATGTGATAGGAAGCGTTTTGAGGAACATACTGAGATGGTTTGGCCATGTGGAGAGGATGGAGGGTGAAAGACTGACGAAGAGAGTGTATGTGAGTGAGGTGGAGGGGGAAAGAGGGAGGGGGAGGCCGAGGATGAGATGGAGGGATGGGGTGGAGAGGTATATGAGAGAGGGGGGTGTGAGTTGGGAGCAGGGGAGTGAAATGGCGGGGGACAGGGCGACTTGGAGGCGATTTGCTTGTGGCCACCCCAAACGGGATTGAGGCGTCTGGCAATAGATAGATAGATAGATAGAAGCACCAGCTGACTCTTCCTTACTGCAAGCAGAGTTAGCTAGACCTTTCAACTCAGGGTCAGCAACCTGCAACTCAACCAACTCTTGACGAGACAAATTATCAACACTACGGGGTACTCCCTCATCTGGTGAATGGTCCAAATTAGGAAGAAAAGTGTCAGCCAGGATAACATCATCATCATTATCCTCTAAGTCACCAGTAACTTTAGACTTAGCCCTAGTGGCAGCACATGCAGAGAACACATCAGGGATATCACAATCCTGGGTCGCAGTCAATGGTTCACTAGACAACTGAGGAGCTGGACACACTTGACTTCCACCAATATCATTTCCAAGTAAGAAAGTTACACCTGACATTGGAAGTGTCTCAACCAACCCAACCATAATGGAACCATTAACAAAACCAGACTCTAAATTCACTCTGCACAGAGGGACAGAGAAGTAACTATTCCCTACACCTTGTAAGATTACAGTTTCATCAGAGGAATTAACATTAGAGCCTAGAACACTGGTCAGCATAAGGGATTGGCAAGCACCTGTATCACGATATATTTTAACTGATTTCCTGTCATTATTGTCCAGAGGACTGACAAAACCATCAGACAGGAAATTAGCACAGGAACTCTTGAGAGTGTTACCCACGTTACTGCTCAAAAGAGGAGCTCCATCATGAGAATTTAATTTACCCCTCAAAGAAGGTTCAGTAAACTCAGTTAAAGAATTCTGGGAACTCTCAAGGGTGGACACTAGACCAATTGACTGAATATTTAAAGACTCCCTTTTGTTCACATCACGCTGTCTCCTGAAACATTTCTCCGTAGTATGACCAAGCTTACTACAATAAGTACATTTACTTTTCTGAAATCTAGAGGTGAAGCTGGTATTTACTTCCTGAGAAACATCATCTTTATTCTCTTTCCTGTTACCTGTTTTCTGAGTAGAGGCAACGTACTTACTCTCAGCTTTCCTTTTTTCTTTAGAATATCTCTTGTGAGTGAGAACATATTCATCAGCTAAAACTGCAGCATCAGACAAATTATCTATTCTTTTCTCATCAAGATATAGGCTTACATCTTTATTAATACACCTTTTGAAGTCCTCCAGTAAAATCATCTGCTTAAATTTATCAAAATCAGAATCCACATTCTTAGAATTTAACCACTGCTCCAACAGATCTTCTTTGATTTTTGCATACTCAACATGGGATTGCTTATCTTGTTTATGAGTTGTCCTAAATTTTACTGTATAGGCTTCAGGAACAAGCTCATAGGCCTTAAGAATCAAGCTCTTAACTACATCATAATTATCAGATTGATCCTGAGGCAAAGATGCATAAGTTACTTGAGCTTTACCGGTGAGAACAGTTTGAAGGAGTACTGGCCAATACTTTTTGGGCCAATTAAAACCTGTAGCTACCCTCTCAAACAACTGAAAATACTTTGTTAAATCAGATTCATTAAAAGGAGGGACAAGTTTAACATTTTTAGCCACATCAAAATCATCAGAGCTAGATGATCCAGTTCCTCCTTGTTTCATGCGATACTCATGGTCTGCCTGAATCCTAGCAAGTTCAACTTGTGCCTGTGCCTCCTGAATACGAGTCTGAGATTCAGCCTCCTTAGCACGAGCCTCCTGCAGGGCTAGCTGTAACTTAGCTATTTCAGTCTGCGTTTGCTCATTTGGAGGAGTTACATTAAACAAGCTTTCATTAATCATGTCAACAATTTGATCTTTAGAATGATGAGAGCGAACAGCAATTCCCAATTGTTGAGCAACAAGCTTAAGTTCATTCTTTGTTCTGTTTTCTACATCACACACTGTTTGCACATTTGACAAAAAATCTTTGGCTTCATCAAGCGTAGTAATAGTGGACATGATGAATAAATCACAGTCACAAAATATCAAGCAATATCCTTATGATATGCTGAATATCCTGATAAGAGGTCGCCAAATTTATGTTAGGGAACAGAGAGAGATAATGAACACTTCAAGTGAGAATACTAAAATGACTACTGTCCCGTAAAGTTCCAGGTTCAAAACAAAAGAGTTAGGTAAAATTACAAGTTAAAGTTTAATGCTCAAACAACTAAACATTCAGGACTCATAAGGATAATGTAATGGCAAAAAAAAGGTTAAATATATGATTAACTACAATAGCCTCTATTAACACGAAATTAGCAAGAGTAAATTTATCTAAGTCAGCCCTGATAAAATGAGAAAACCGGATAATGCTCAGTTAATGTAAGATATATTATTACAGATACAAAATATTATTAACAATGGCTGACATCAAAAACTCCACAAGAATCACAAATACCTCACCAGGCCTATGAATTAACACCTTATGCTATACAGTACAAGAAAAAAAAATGTAATAACACTTATACTCAAATTACACAGCAGCTAGATGGTTGGAGACTTCCTGAGCACTCACAAAAATAATAACAACTGTACAGGGGAGGACAGAGATGTGAACAAAATGAGGAGTAGATATAAGTGGCCATTAATGCAGAGACTGAGCTCATTATATAGGGGCCGGCAGAGCTTGATACAACTTGTAAGAAGGACGCGCAAATGAAGCACAGAGGACGAAGAGTTGACACTCCTGCTCTGGACAACAGAAAGAACGACTTACTCTACTATAAGGGGAGAAGGGGGGAGTGAGGTAGAACACGCTCGTGATCAAACGGGAATCGGAAAGAAAGTATCAGGAAAAAAAGTAACAGTCAAAAAGTAACATCTTTTCCTAGGTTAGGTCAGGTTAGATTAGGTCAGGTTAGGTTAGGTTAGGTTAGATTAGGTCAGGTTAGGTTAGATTAGGTTAGGTTAGGTTAGATTAGCTCTTTCCCTTACGTTTTTTACTGTTACTTTTTTTCCTGATACTTTCTTTCCGGGAATCTGATCAAACATGCAGCATACTGTACATTAGAATTATACAAAGGATGATGAAATCATAGGCTATGTAACAATATATATATATATATATATATATATATATATATATATATATATATATATATATATATATATATATATATATATATATATATATATATATATAAAGCATTAGAATCATTCATACATCTGCAAGGCATTCCCAAACCATAAATGTGAAATAAGAGTTATATTAACCCATCCCATCAGGTGTCATGTTTATATGTCCTCCCGGGGCCGTCTGAGGTGCACATATACATGACCTAGTGTTCAGTGGCATTGTTTGAATATTCTGCAGGTTATTTCCACACACAGCCACTGGCAACTCTCCAGCATGCATCTAAGTCATGCTCCAGTCACCTGCATACCTCTGTAATGGATAGTCATATGCAAAAAGTTTTTTCTTTGTCTGGATCCTTGGCTGAGCACCTGCAGCCACTGACTTCAATATCAATGAAGTACAAAGACCAGAAAAGAAAATGCTTTAGTGATAGTGTAATAGGGAGTGGACTCGAGGTTACATTGTTGCCAATTGTGATTGGAGAAAGTAACTTCCTCTCAGGAATGTGACCGCCATAATGAGTGTCGATATTTGTCATGTGAGAAGGGTGGAAGACATGACCACTGCTCACCCATCATTTCCCCCTGTACGTTCATCAGCTATTTCTGATGATGGGAATGGTTCAGAGGGTATTGACGGTCCTGGAGAGGGGGATATTAGCAAGGATAAGGAGATGGAAGAAGAGGTAGGGAGTGGAGAAAGGGAGGAGGTGGAGGAAGGAGGGAGAAGGGAGGAGGAAACGAGTTGCGTCGATCCTCACGCCACCCCACTCTATCTACGTGAATAATGGAAGCAGAAAGTTTGTTTCATGATGGAATCAGTGACTTGTTTTTTTTTATTGAAAGTTTCCATGTGTGTATGTTTATGATGAAAAAGTATAAATCACAGAAAAAAATATATATTGGAAAATGTTGTGGAGAAAGTGAGGAGGGAGGAAGGAAGAAGGAAGTGTGGTGCCTCGCGCCACTGCTCTGTCTATTTACGTGAATAATGGAAGCAGAAAGCTTTTCATGATAAAATCAGTGTCTTATTTTTTATTGAAAATTTTCGTGTATGTATACCAAGTATTTATTATGGTGAAAAGTCTAAACCACAGGAAAAAAAGATCCTGTTATAGTGGATAATACAATATTTTCGATTATGGGCTACATGAATAACTATTTTGTTCACAATATTATTTTTTTTAGGTTTTATGTGTTAGTAGTAGTTGTTGTAGTAGTAGTGGCACAGTAGTAGTTGTTGTAGTAGTAGTGGCACAGTAGTAGTGGTAGTAGTTGTAGCTGTGGTAGTTGTAGTAGTAGTAGTAGTAGCTGTAGTAGTGGTAGTTGTAGCATCAGTAGTAAATGTAGTAGTTGTAGCTGTAGTAGTAGTAGTACCAATAATATTATTATTTTTAGTAGTTGTATTACCCAGACTTTTAGTTGCACAGTGGTGCCAGAATCGAGCAACAGTGCAAGCCAAACATACATGTGTGTCTGTGTGTGGAGAGAGAGAGAGAGAGAGAGAGAGAGAGAGAGAGAGAGAGAGAGAGAGAGAGAGAGTCTGTCTCTCTGTCTGTAAGGCATCTGGGTATTATGTATAAGTTAGTGTTAGTTTTGTACATACTGGTATGTTGTTTTTCGTGTAATTGAAAAAAAGTAATTTCCTGTTCTGTGTATATTTGTCAATAATGGAAGCAGAAAGTTTGTTTCATGATAAAGACGTTGCCTTATTTTATACTGAAAATATTTGTTTATACATCTTTCTTATGATGATAAAGTACAAATCTCAGGAAAGAGAAAGCCATAGTGGTATGTATTGCCGATTATGGGCAGTAAGTACTTTTTTCACAATATATATATATATATATATATATATATATATATATATATATATATATATATATATATATATATATATATATTAGTTCTTTTAGTAGTGCTTGTAGTGGTAGTATATGTAGGTGTGGTAGTAATAGTAGTTGTAGTTGTGGTGTTGTAGTAATAGTAGTAGTTGTAGTAGTGGAGTTGTAGTATTATCAGTAGTTTTAGTAGTGACAATTGTAGTTGTAGTAGTAGAAGTAGTGATAATAGTATTATTTCTAGTAGTTGTAATACCCAGACTTCTACTCGTTCAGCGACAATGCAAGCCAAACATACATCTCCATCTGTGTGTTCTTACCTAATTGTATCTTTACAGGAATGAGTCAAGCTCGTACTGTCCCGTGTCTTAAACCATTTTTATCGTACATATCCTTAAATTTGTGAATTGTTTTGTCACACACTGTTTCATTCGGTAGTGCATTCCATTGATCAATTGCTCTGTTTGGGAAACTGAATTTCCTTACGTCTTTATCACCTCTCTTCTTTTGCAGTTTTTTGCAGTGTCCTCTTGCTGATGCTTCCCCATATGTTAAGTAATCATTTATGTCTATTTTCTCCTTTCCTGATATGCACTTATATAGCATTATCATGTCACCTCTTTTCCTTCTCTCCTGAAGTGTTGGTAGATTCAGTTTATTTAGTCTTTTTTTGTAGCTTAGGTCCCATAAGCTTGGTATCCATCTTGTAGCGGCCCTTTGAACTTTTTCAATCTTGTCTATATGCTTTTTGAGATGAGGATTCCGGACTACTGATGCATACTCCAGGGTTGGTCTAATGAATGATGTTATTATCCTTCTTAGCATGTTTTCATTTATGTATGTGAATGCTATTCTCATATTTGCAAGCAGTGTATACATGTTCCGTACCTTCTCGCTGATGTGGTCAGCCGGAGATAGTCTGTTATTGATAATGACACCTAGGTCTTTCTCTCTTTCTGATGTGTATAGGGTTTTCTTTCCTAACTTATAATCCCAATCAGGTCTTTTCCACTTTTACCAAACTTGATTACATGACACTTGTCCACATTGAATTCCATTTGCCATGTACTACTCCATTCATGAAGTTTATTTAAGTCTTCTTGTAGCTCTTTACAAGAGTCTGTGTTAGTAATTCTCCTTTGTATTTTTGCATCATCTGCAAACATATTCAGATAGCTCTCATTTCCAGTGTTACTGTTTATATCATTTATATACACTAAAAACATGATTGGTGCCAGCACTGAACCCTGTGGTACTCCACTAGTCACTTCTTTCCATGATGAGTAGTTTCCTCTTAGTACTGTCCTCATTTCTCTTTTTATGAGAAAGTCTTGCATCCAACAAAACAGTTTGCCTCGAATTCTTCCTTGATGGTACAGTTTCCATAAAAGTCTTTGGTGGGGTACTATGTCAAAAGCTTTCTTGAAATCTAAATAGATACTGTCCACCCATCCTTCTCTTTCCTGTATTGTGTTTGTTACTCTGTCATAGTAGCTCAACAGATTAGTAACACATGATTTACCTTTTCTGAAACCAAACTGTCTTTCTGTTATCATACTGTGTTCTTCTAGATGATTTACCCAAGCTTTTCTTATAAGTTTTTCTAATACCTTGCTTACAACACTGGTCAGCGATACTGGTCGGAAGTTGAGTGGATTTTGTCTATTTCCTTTCTTGAATAAGGGGACAGTATTAGCTTTTTTCCAAATATCAGGTAGTTTACCTTGACTCAAGGATTTCTTGAAAATTAAAAAATAATGGTTTACTTAACTCCTTTGCACATTCTCGTAATACCCAACATGAAATTTCATCAGGACCACTTGCTTTTCCTCTGTATAATCTACTTAACTCATCCTGTATTACTTTTTCTGCTATTTGTATATCTGGTAGTATGTGTGGACATGCGTGTTCCACATAGTCCCTTTCAAAATTTTTTTCTTCTGTAAAAACTAATTGGAAATTCTTATTTAGTGCTTCACAAATACCTTTCTCTTGTGTATAAGTGATTCCCTCGTCCGTAATGGATTGTATTATATCTTTACTTTGGTTTTGCTTCTGATATAGCTGTAAAACAGCTTTGGTTGATCACTACTTTTATTTATTATATCCTCCTCAAACTGTTTTTGGGCTTCCCTCCTTATTCTTGTATAGTCGTTTCTTGCCTGTTTGTAATTATTATACGCCCTTTCACTATTGTGTCTTCTGTATTTATTCCACAACAAATCTCTTCTTTCTTTTGATTTTTTACATTCTGTATTGAACCATTTCTGTATTTTCTTGTCTGCTTCTTTGTGCTGTGGGATGTACTTCTGGACTCCTATTTCATAAAATTCACAAAAATTTTTATACACAGCATTTAAATCTTGTCCTCTAAGCTCATTTTCCCAATCATCTTCTAAGAAATACTTCTTTAGGTCTTGATAATTTCCCTTTTTATAGTTTAGGCTCTTTTTGTAACTGTCATTGCTGTTTACTATGTCATATGCTATCCTGAAGTTATAATTTAGTACTGCATGATCGCTTTTGCCGAGTGGAGGGTGATATATTAAACTGTCAATATCATTTTCTTGCCTAGTAAATATTAGATCTAGCACTGAAGGTACATCAAGTCCTCTTTTTCTGGTGGTTTCCCTCACATGTTGCGTTAAGAAAAACTCTTGTACGAGATCCAGGAGCTTTTGGCCCCAACAGCTTTCTTGGCTATTTATATCTAGAGTATTCCAATTTATATTTGTATTGAAGTCCCCAGTTAGTATAATTCTTTCCGATTTCTCTTCCATTTTATGTAGCAATGATCTTATACTCTGAATTGTACTCTCTGCCAGGTCGTCATATTCGTCTCTTTCCCATGTGTTTGATCTGGGTGGCATGTACAAATTGGCTACAATTACTTTACCTTCAGATGTGTCGATCTCTACTGCAATCAGTTCTACTTGTGATGGTATATCTAGTTTTATTTCCTTGACTTTTAGATTTTTCTTAGTATTATAATTCCTCCTCCTTTTTTAAAATATATCTCTTCTCCATATATTGTATTCCTCTAAGTTTAGTATATCATTGGATATCCTTGGTGTTAATTTTGTTTCAGTTAGGCATATTATTTGTGGTTCATTTTCTCTGACATAATCATTCATCTCTAGTAATTTAGATACCATTCCATCCACATTTGAGTACATCAACTTTATCATCTTGTTTATATACTTGTCATGACATGGTTCTACTACCTTCCTCCTTTTTCTTCCATCCTGTTTGTGTACCACTTTCGTACCTGCAATCCTATTACCTTGTAAAAAATTTTCTTCTCCTCTTCTGATCTTCCCTCATTTTTTGTTTGTGTGTGTGTGTGTGTGTGTGTGTGTGTGTGAGAGAGAGAGAGAGAGAGAGAGAGAGAGAGAGTCTTTCTGTCTGTCTATCTGTAAGGCAGGGTGGTGGTGATGGTGAAGGTGAGCAGGCAGCCTGCCTTCAAGGTCGTCGCTATGGTTGTTAGCCTACCAGCACCTAGTACGACCGAGTATGAAGAATTATTCGCGTAAATAGTGTTTGTAGTGGATTTTGGTCTTCTGGAAGTGTTATCGAAGTGTTATTAATGTGGTGGGCTAGTGTAAGCCTTAGTTGTGTCACCGAACCTCCGTCACGCATAAGGACAGCAAAAAAAACGACAAAAATTGGCCTCATTCATCAGTCACTCACTCTCCTACACGCACATCACGGACCATCTGATGTAATCAGCTTGATGTCGTAGGATTGGTTAGTAATATGACACCATGTTTGTTTTATTCGGTTAAGTATTAACTGAGATATGAAGGTTTCAAAATAGATGATTTTCCCATGTTTTCTCGGAAAGCCAGGCCGGGGGGAGCGCTCACGACAACATCTGCCGGACGGTAGGGGTTAAGTATAATGAATTTACGTAGACATACTTTAGATAGCGGATGTAGACAATTGGCAATGTATATGTTGTATATAATACACTGCATATATATAAAGACGTATAAAGAGAACGAATACAGTGGTGAAAAGAAGGATCACAGGGATAATTGTGAGGGTAATGGGTTCAGGAAAACTGTATGTGATAGAGCAAAATGATCATCATATTTGAAATCAGTGCCACATTATTGCCTTGGGATATCCATTTTTGTGTCTGATCTGAAATTCTAGTTGAGTAGTGTAATCTTTGAGGAACTGTATCTCCCTGATGAACGGCATTCTCAATCTTATTTTTTTCCTCAGGCTTTATGTAACTCAGATGAAGCAGTTCCTCTTTATTATCCACCTTTAGCAAGGCGACGTGATATACTTTTTGTCAGTGTGTGTGTGTGTGTGTGTGTAACTGTCTCTAAAATATCTCAAAAAGTTGTTGACATATTTTCACAAAACCTTCAGGAAATAGCAACTAAGTGGATGTGCAAAAGCCTACTTCTTTTGGTGAGAATTCTATCAAAGACGACTTAATGCCAGCTGCTATATATATTCTAATGTGGATTGTGTGTGTGTGTGTGTGTGTGTGTGTGTGTGTGTGTGTGTGTGTGTGTGTGTGTGTGTGTGTGAAATGCAGTCACTGAATTTCGTAAAGTTTTGCAAATTTTCTTCAAATTTGGTTTGTAGGTATCTTGTACCTTAACCAACAATATATATTGTCTGGCGATTAGCATTCGGCCCACGAATGTTCCTGTTTCGTTGTTTAGGTCTACGAGCCGATTGCCAATTTTGTATCTCCCTGATGCATGCCCCTCTCAGACTTTTTTTTTTTTCTGAGTCTTTATGAAACTTAGACTAAGTAGTTCCCTCTTTGTATATTTTTGAGCAGTTTGACGATGTTCTTTACTTCTCGTTCCCGCAATGATTTAACAGTTACTATGTGTTCCACTGAGCTAAGAGCCTTATCGCAGTCGACAAAATCTGGATACATTGGTTGATTAGATTCTGTAGTTTTCTCAGTTACCTGATTCATTGCATGTAGATGATCAGTCGTTGAATACCCGCTTCGGAATCATGACAGATCACGAGCTTGGCTTTCATTTCTATTATTTTTTTAAATTGAGTTTTAAAGAATTTTAGTGAAGTTTCAAAACAACTGATAATAAACTGAAATACAGATAGTAAAATCTTTTGAGTTGCCTTTTTTTTTTTTTTTTTTTTAAAGAAAAATAACTTATTTTAAACCACGTTTTGGACTTTTTTTTCATCACCATACACTGGATATATAAGTGGGCTTGTCAAATTTCAGCTTCTGCTCGTGCATTCGTCGATAATTCAACTACTCTTCCATTTTGTCATACTTTTAACAGTTTTCTTCATCTGGTGTTACCAGTGGTATTTCACTTGTGCCAACTTGAAATTTTACTGTTGGTACGTTTGTCTTTGATGCATACAGTTCGTTGTAAAATACTAGAACTCTGTTCGCCATCTTCTTCCTTCATTTGATGACTTCGCCATTTTGTCTTTCAGGAATATAATTTGAGATTTTCCTAGAGCCATCTTGGTTCAGACGTGTTTCACTTTTTCCTTTTTCATGAGTTCTTTGTTCTGCTGTATGTTTGTCTTCCGTTTTTCTTCTCTTTGTCTCTTGTTCATAAGTTTATTTAATTCTGATCTTTCTATGTAATCTTTTCTTTGTTTTTACTTTCATCTTCTTTTAATGATCACGAAGGTCGTTTTTTAATACTTGATGGCTTTGGATGTATTACCTTTCCCTACGACCTCTACTGATTCCCTTAACACATTTGTTTAGTCTACCATTCAAATTAGTCATCAATATCACACTCGGTATAACTTAGAGCCTGAAATCTCTTTTATTTCCAACTGAAAGGCATTTTTTTTTGGGGGGGGAGGGGTATACCATTTATTTTCAAGCAGCTTCTTTCTTCCTTTCACCAATGTGATTGAATCTATCTAGGTAACCCACCATTCTCTTGTGTCTTCCTACATTTACTTTGTTGATAATTCTGACATTATTGATCGAGTTGTTCTTATCTGCTACAATGAAGTGGATTTCATTCTTTATTTCTCAATTTGGGCTTCTCCAGGTTCATTTTCTGTAAGTTATTTTGTAGAAGAATGTGTTCATTGTTCTCTTGTTATTCATTCAACAAAATTTACTACCATTTCACGTCTATTGTTCCTGTCTCCAACAACGAATTCCTTGTTCATGCTTTTCCATTATTATTTTGATTTGCAAACCTTTCCATTGAAGTCTCTCATCAGTAGTGTATCTGGACGTTTCTTCTTCCATCTTCTGGGACATGCTGTCATATCATTTTTCTATTTCTTTACCTGTCTTTGAGATGTGCATTGTTTTCAGGGTGTATCTTTTGTGTCGTTTAATTAAAATCAATGCTACTCAGATAAACACATCCCTGAATCCAATAATGTTCTCAGCAAGATTCTTTTTAATTAGACATCTTACATCACAAACGCTTTCATTTTGTTTTCCTCTGTAGTAAAATGGGTGGTCGCTGTCCTGGAGCTGCATTAATTTTTTTTTTCAGTTTCTGTCGATCTTGCTTAGACTTATAATATCCCAACTAATGGTTTCAAATTCAGTAATTAGGCACCACTTTGTAATTTTCTGTAAGGTTATTAACGTTGTAAATGAAGAATTTCATGGTTTCAGGTGGCTAAATAACCTGGTCTATGACTTTCCGAGACAGTGCCTATTCACCTTCAATAGCATACTCCTTGAAGGTACTGGAAGCAATGCAATTGGACATTTAGTAGATGGTGATCCAACATGAACGCCCACAAAATCATTACCAGTAGAACGTCACTTATGGCTGGGATGTCAGGACACTAAATTACCATATATGTAATATAGAGGTTAGAAAAAAGTCGTGCCTAAATGAAAGGGCTAGAGGAAATGTCGTTTGCACATTCATAGTTAGGAATTTCACACACAGCACAATAACTCCTGATGACAAACTCCCCAGGCTCGGTAAGTTTCACAGACCCGTGCCCTTACTCATGACACAACCAGTCATATACTGCACAGGGGAAACGGGAGACAGGGTAGAAGGGGTTAGGAGAGAGAAGAGGCACAGTGGGGAAAGGCAGGAAGGAGCACGCAGGGTTAGCAAGTATAAAACTGCACTCACCTCTCAATACTGCTTTTGTGAGATACTTCCCTTAGAAGAAATATACTGCACTTCAACCCCCGATTCATCTTTATCATTCTTCTGCCATGTGCGACAAGTATAACGAACATTCTCTCTTTCTTAAAATCCCTACAGTAATCAATACACTTTTGCAAAAGCTCAGTGATGACTACTTATATTTGGTGGCAGTAAGCGGACGAACCACTTCAACAAGTCTTCAGTTGAGTCTACATTATCAAGACAGAAAACGAAAACCACTACAAGTTCGAACTACACGATGCCTCACAACTTCATACTGGCAGTGGTTTGACTATCTACAGTTACAACCAACCTCCCAATTTCTACGTCAGTCTACGACCACTTATCTATAGTGGGAGCAAACCAATGAACCACAATGCAATCTACTTACGCCTTACGATTTTTTCAACAATTAACATCCAGCTATGACAATTCTAATCAACTACGAGCTGCAGTTCTGCAGTTCACGGTAAATTACAAATATCTACGATTGCCACGAAAGAAGCCATATATACAAGCAACATTCATCCAGCAAAGCAACCTACACAGCAGGGAGGGAGACGGCACTAATTCAGTGGCGATGGAAGACACAATGCAGCATCACAACCAGAAACAGCCCTGACCCACTACTCACCTCATTCGCTATTACTCACCGCTGGTCCAGCACCACGGCGCTGAGTCTCCGAGGGTAACATTCTACACTTACTAGGGGGCGTATATACTTTTACTTATTTTTCCCAGAGACCTTAAACATACAATCCCTTTTTGTTTATAACTTCACAAATGAATATCACCACTATCCCACAGGGATTTATTGCTAATACAAGAGTCATAAACAAACACTGTGCACAAGATATACAATACAGTAATCGTATATACAATAGTCAAACCAAGTAATATTTAAGTTATTGACGAGAACAGGTTAACAAATAGCCAGAGTGACGTTACAACCTGAGATAGCCTTTCACACACCATTTAATTCTTTATTCTCTTACCACAGTTTACTCTTTCCAGTAACAAACACCACTTCATCTATATCCAGACTTATGTACAGACACCTTCGCCAGTTATTGACATTAAGTCCATTACTAATTACTAGAACCAACAGTAACAATCTTATATATATATATATATATATATATATATATATATATATATATATATATATATATATATATATATATATATATATATATATATATATATATATATATATATATATATATATATATATATATATATATATATATATATATATATATATATATATACAGTACCCTCGCCTCCAGTACGCGTTTGTCCAGTACTATTCTCGTCCAGGACGGTTGGCAAAACAATAAAATAATACATTTCTGTAGTACGGATTTGTTGGGCTAGTACGGATCGGCTGCGCAAAGTGGGCCAAAGGCCAAATCTGAAGTTTTTCTCTAGTACTGACGTTCCACGGGAGCGGAAAGATTGCGAACACCGAGGAACATTACACTAGTACTGCCGCCGCACCAGTCCAGTACGCCTTCCTCGTGAATCATGACGTGTGCCAGTCACATTGCAGTATTACACTTTCCCCTGATGACGAAGACGATGATGTCAGTGTGTGACTCTGAGGGATTTATGTGGGAGGTTGAGGCAGAGAGGCCTCGTCAGGATCCTGCAGGACCTACTTCAGGGGGTCAGTAGGACCTCCTACAGCCTTGGATACCCCTCCCCCTTCCCCCCCAAGCCCATCACCACCCACCTTAAAGGTTGGTTGTGTCAAAACGTAGATAAGTTGAATTTTGGGGGGAGTTTTTCAAGGCTTGTCTGACAATATTCATTTTTCCCATAAGGTCTGTTGGTTGTCCAGTACGGATTTAGTCCAGTACGGCAGTACTGTCTGACAAAAATACCGTACTGGACGCGAGGGTACTGTAAATATATATATATATATATATATATATATATATATATATATATAATTTATTCCTAATCGTTGTCGCTATCTATACAGTTAACACATACATAAAATAAGTGTTTCATGACAACATTGCTTAGCAAAATGTGCCTCTAAAATTAGTGACTAGTGCTATTATGGAATGTTTGCAACACCACGAATTTTAATGCCAGAGGAGTCAGCATTTGAATTACCCAGTGACGATTCACAGTTAGTAGAACAACAGGAATGTGTAACAAACCCACTTAGTTCTTCACGAATGAAAGATCAAGAAACAAAAACTTATGTGAGAGGAACTGGGGATAATGACGTTTCTTGGACAGTTTTCTCTGATGTAGAAAGCAGAATATATAGATCTGGCATACACACCTATGAAAACTAAATACGGTACATATATCAGGAAATACATAGGCCTACTCAACAATTCCTTCCCATCACGACAAGCAACTTCAACTGAATTTGACCAGACAAACAAACACCATGGCTAGTGAGCGAATCAAACACCACAGCTACAACTTCCCCACAGCAGGTGTTTGTGTACCATGGAGATAAAAATCTCACAAAATTATCAGGCACAGAAAATGAATGCATGGACGTGATATCCCCTATTAATCAGTGTGAGCAACTTTTGTTAAAAGACACATAACAGATGAGAGTGAAGGGACAGCTGTTTTTTCATCATGGATTAACGAAGAAAGATGCCCAGCTGGTGATCTGCTAGATCTGGTAAGCTGTTACGAGCTCAGACATATGGTGAGTTTAAGACAGAATTCCTAAAGAAATTTTCTGGAGGTATAAATATTATGCCATATATACTGTAATTCCAGAATTATATAAGATCGTATAACTTATGAGACAACATACCACAAACGCTGTCTTAGGTGAAATAACAGCAGATGTGTCCACAATTAAGACAACACTTTTAGCCACTACAGAGAAATCATTTGGGTAACATCTGATGGGAAGATGTGGGAAGATGTCACCAATGCATGTCATAGACATCTTTGGATGTGTAACTGTACTGTGCAAATTGTCTGATAGGGTATTAGAAATAGCAAAAAAGTTGTCAATACCCCAGGAATGTGTTTGCTAGATTTTATGAATGAGGTAGAGATGATCTACAGCAAAGCAGAGCTGATTGAAATAACACAACCCAATAAAACCAGAATGAGAATTACAAACACACTGGCAGCGATGAATACATCTAGCACAAACTCAGGAAAAAGACGATTGTGGCCCTAAAACAGACAAACCAGACAACAGCTGACATCGAGGCAGTGATCGCAAACATCAGGCCACAGGCACCATCAAAAAATTCCACGTAGTACAAGCAGAAACCATGCCACAGAAAACCAAAATATGGAAAGTCATCTCATGGGTCACATTCGGGAAATAGGTCTTCTCCATGTTATTATAAATAAATAAATCTGAATGCTGCATTAAGCTTACGGAAGATAGAGATAAACAATAAGGGATGCAACCATATTACAGAAAGCATTAAAACACAGGACACTGGACGTCACACTGCAAAACTGTTGAAAGGTTAGTACCTGTATACAAGTCGGAGGAAAGGCATGCCATGACAAAAATGACCATACATAAAGAAAACCAAGTCTAGAGTGCACATAGGAAGCATACTCGCAAATGAGTGTATCTTTTGCCCACTTCCGGTGAAGATCAAAACAATTCATTATTCTTGGTTTCAGGCTCTCCAGTGCATTTAATAACACAAGAGGAATTAGCGAGGATTTTTAGAAATAAGAAGAAAGTAACCTTCTTGGAATCAGATTTAGACTATTATCCTGTAGATGACAGACAAATAACCGTAAAGGGCATGATACAGTTAGACATCAGTTTTACAGAGACTACAAGACCAATCCCTGTTAATTTCTATAGAGAACTTAGCAATAAGAGCGAACTTGTTGAGTTTGAGAACCATGAGGAAAGAGAATATAGTATTACTCCCACACATGAATGGGATACAGTGCAATAACAAATTCATAGAGGAATTTTCACCAGAATTGTCGCCCAACAATGATAGAAAACTGAAGGGCGCTGGAACGATCAAACAACTAAACACAACTACTCAGTCTGACGAGGGTACACATGCACTCACACCATCCCTCCCATCCCCCCATCCCCTTTGCCCAGGGACCGAGGTGACAGTAAACTCCCAACATTATTCCCCGCACATCTCACCAGTGATATAGTTATTCTGCCTAATTCTTAAATGAAAGTTACGATATAGAGTAAATTGAAGAATGGTACTGTTCTTGTCTTACAGAAGTCATGTAAAGTGAAAGGACTCTCGGTGGAAAATGCATTATCTCAGGTGAATAACGATGGGGAAACTCATGGGTTCCTAATTAATCAGATGAATGGAGAAGTGCAGATAAAAATGGGAACTTGTATATGCACTTTAGAGACTTGTCCTGCTTCTATACGGGAAATAACTACAGTATGGTTGGAACTTCAAGTAAGATAAATCGACGGACAGAGAGTGCATAAAGAAGAATTTGATTCACTTGGGAAATTTTGGTGTGGAAAATGATCTGGGTTAATTACAAAAACACGGACTGTCACATTACCTGGAGAACAATTAGGGTGTACTAACCTGATTGAAGACAAGATTAACGTACACCAGGACACACAACCGATATATATACCAGCCTATAGAGTAGCACACTCACAACCTCCCCTTGCAAATCAGTATGTTGATGAATATGTTAAAACTTGGTGTTATTAAGCCATCAGTCTCCCCATGGAATGCCACATTATTTGTCGTACCCAAACAAAATGGAGAAATGCATGTGGTAGTCGATTACCATAAATTAAACCAAGACACAGTTGCAAACCGGTTGCCTATGCCATTGTTAAGTGACGTTTTGCAACACTGGACCAGAAAAAAATGCATTTTCCACAATTGATTTGCTTAATGGCTATTATCAAATTTCCCTCGATCAGGAGTCACGCAAATACACTGCTTTCACCACAAATACAGGGCATTACCAATACAAAAGAATGCTGATGGGATTAAGGACAGCGCCAGGCACATTCCTGTGATTAATGAATTGTGTAGGAATGTTAGGAAATGGTATATTTGTGTACTTGGAAACATCATAATTGCAGTACACACAATAGATGAACATCTACAGATGTTACACCAGCTCCTACACAAGTTAGCCAATGCTGGTTTGAAAATGCAAATTTTGCTTTAAGGAAATAAAATTCTTAGGCCATAGACTAGATGCAGAGGGGATCCACACATATGAGGACAAAATACAAGCAGAAGGAATTCCCCTGAACACACAATGTTGAAGAGGTAAGACAATTTTTAGGTCTGGCAGGCAACTACAGATCTTTCATACGTCAATTCTCTCACATAGCAGAACCATTATTCCACCTACTGGAAAAAAAAAAAAAAATGGTGTTTTTGAGGGGGTAGAACAAAATATAGTATTTACTGAATTAAAAAATAAACTAACATGTGCACCTTGCTTGGCCTATCTTAATTTCACAAAACCATTTACAGTTTGCACAGATGCATCTCTTAAAGGATTAGGGTCGTAATGATGTTAGAAGATAAGCGTAGAAAAAATCAACCAACTGCATTCGCTAGCAGACAAATAAATGGCGTAAAGAAAAATTATTGCACAACAGACCTCGAGGCACTTGCAGTGGTATTTGCATCATAAACCATAAACCGCTCTCTGGAAGGAAAGCAAGATGGAAAAGTATGGTTGAAAACTATAATGTACATATTCACTACACTCAAGGCAAAATAAATTTAGCTGCTAATGCATTATCTAAGAACCCGATGACAATTCATGTCATGACATTAGGTCTAAAGGAAAACATCCCAAATCATGATGAAATCTCGAAATCACATGGACTTGATCCAACATGGTCTAAAATTATAAACAAGTTGGAAAGTGGCGAGGACATACAATTACCCAACCTACATATACCACCCAAACAATTCACAGTAGTTTACAAAGCCTTAGGATCAACCCAGGACAAACAAATCATAGAAGAAAAAACGGACATTAAGTGGTACCTGGAAAGAGTATTGCTTCCATGGCCGGGAGCCATCTTCTTTTTTTTTTTTTTATGTTAGGATGAAGGAACCAAAGGCCACGAACCCGCAATAACTGTTCATTCCAAGAGAAAAACAAAGTACATGAGAGAGCCAAACTCAAGGTCCGATAATTTCGAGATGCCTGGACACACTGCATTTGAAAGACTGGAAATCATAGGAAGCAGGAAATACAGACAGAGGGAGACAGTTCCAGAGTTGACCTGTTGCATAAATGAAGGACTGGGAGTAATGGTTAACTCTTGCACTAGAGAATTGGAGAGAAAATGGAGGAGAGTTTGCTTCTAGACAGGTGCTATGCGCCCGTCGTAGAGGTGGAGGAATGCAAGCAGACAGAGGAGCAGTGACCATTAAAGTAGCGATGAAAAGAGATAAAAATGCAACAGTGCGGCGAAGAGACAGAGGTTGAAGGGAGCCATGAAGAGCCTTTGACTCCACCCTATTGAGGAGAGCTGTATGTGGGGAGCCTCCCCACACATGAGAGTTGTACTCTACACAGGGGCAGATAAAACCCGTGTATAGATTCAACAATTGTGCAGGGGTAAAGAAGGAACGGAGCCGGCTTAGCACACCTAATCTCTTGGAAGCAGATTTTACAGGAGATGTAATATGATCTTTCCAAGATAAGTCCCGAGTGAATGAAACACCAAACATGTTCAAGGATGATACAGGATTAAGCTGAATATTATTAAACATTAGTGGGTACACCTGTGGAAGATTCTGTCAGGTTGATAGGTGTAAGAACTGAGACTTTGATGCATTAAAAACAAGATTATTTTTACCCCAGTCAGACATACGAGCCAAGTCAGACATTAGGTGTGCCACAGCCTTATCCATTGTTTGTTGAAGTAACTACTGAGATGGACGTTGCAGGAACTAAATGGAAAGGTGAAGGGTGGAGTCATCGACATACGAGAGGATAAGGTTAGATGTACAGCTTAGAAGGTCATTGATGAATAAAAGGAAGAGAGTTGGTGATAGGACAAAGTCCTGAGGAACACCACTGTTGATAGATCTAGGAGAAGAACGATGGCCGTTTACAACAGCGGCTATAGAATGACCATAAAGGAAGCTATAGATGAAGACACAGGTAGAAGGCTAAAAACCGTAAAAAGGGCAGTTTGGAAATTAAAGATTTATGCCATGCTCGGTCGAAAGCCTTTGAGATGTCAAGTGCAATGGTAAAGCTTTCGCCAAAGTCCCGAAAGGAGGATGACCAGGAGTCTGACCAGGAACCCATACTGACGATCAGAAAGAAGGATGTGATAGGAAAAATGCTTTAAAATTTTTCTGTTAAGAATTGACTCGAAAACTTTTGAGATACAGGATGTTAAAGCAATTGGACGATAGTTAGAGGGTTGGGAATGGTCACCCTTCTTTGGGACTGGCTGAATGAGAGCAAACTTCCAGCAAGAAGGAAAGGTACGAGTTGAAAGACAAAGGCGAAAGAGTATACCTAGGCAGGGTGTAAGCACAGAAGCATAGTTCTTGAGGACAACAGGAGGGACTCTATCAGGCTCATATGCCTTGTTAGTACTGAGGCCTGTGATGGCAGGAAATACAGCGGCTGAAGAAATTTTAATGTCAGCCATGAGGAAGTCAAAGGGGGGAAGTGATGAAGGAACAGCACAGGAATTGTCTAAGGTGGAATTGGAGGAGAAAGGCTGAATGAATGGATCTGCTTTATCAGAAGAAGAAATAGCTACAGAGCCATCAGAGTAGAGAAGAGGAGGGAAGGATGATGAGGTAAAGTTGTTAGAAAGGTTTTTGGCAAAGTGCCAGAAGGAGTGGGAAGAATTCGAGTTGGAGAGTTGAGAGCATTTAGTATGGATGAAAATATTTTTACCAGAGCGGAGAACAGACTTTGCACGATTCCTGGTAGAAATGTAAAAAAGATGTGATTCAGAGGGGGAGGTTGGCTCTGGTACGTTTTATGGGCCCTCTCCTTGTTGCGGACAGCATTAGAACAAGCGTGATTAAACCAAGGCTGCGTGTGCCTTGCGCATTACGGAGGTTATTATCTTGGGCATGGAAACATACATCCCTTTCTCACATCCTTTGACTAATACAAGAAACCTTGGTTTAATTACGCTTGTTCCAACGCAGTCCGCAACAAGGAGAGGGCCTATAAAAGGTACCAGAGCCAACCCACCCCTAAATTACATCTTTTTTTCGTTTCTGCCCAGAATCACGCTAAGTCTGTTCTTCGCTCTGGTAAAAATAATTTCATCCATACTCAATGCTCTCAACTCTCCAACTCGAATTCTTCCCGCTCCTTCTGGCACCTTGCCAAAAACCTTTCTAACAACTTTACCTCATCATCCTTCCCTCCTCTTTTCTACTCTGATGGTTCTGTAGTTATTTCTACTGATAAAGCAGATCTCATCACTCAGACTTTCTCCTTCAATTCCACTTTAAATGATTCCAGTGCTGTTCCTCCATCACTTCCCGCCCACTGACTTCCTCATGGCTGACATTAAAATTTCTTCAGCTGATATATTTTCTGCCATCACAGGCCTTAATACTAACAAGGCATATGGGCCTGATAGAGTCCCTCCAGTTGTTCTCAAGAACTGTGCTTCTGTGCTTACACCCTGCCTAGGCAAACTCTTTCGCCTATGTTTATCAACTTGTACCTTTCCTTCTTGCAGGAAGTTTGCTCTCATTTAGCCAGTTCCAAAGAAGGGTGACCATTCCTAACCCTCTAACTATCGTCCAATTGCTTTAACATCCCGTATCTGAAAAGGTTTCGAGTCACTTCTTAACAGAAAAATTTTAAAGCATCTTTCCTATCACAACCTTCTTTTTGATCGTCAGTATGGGTTCCGTGTGGGACGCTCCACTGGCGATCTTCTCACCTACCTTTCAGACTCCTGGTCATCCTCCTTTCGGGACTTTGGCGAAAGCTTTGCCATTGCACTTGACATCTCAAAGGCTTTCGACCGAGTATGGCATAAATCTTTAATTTCCAAACTGCCCTCTTACGGTTTCTATCTTTCTATCAGTGCCTTCATCTATAGCCTTCTTTCTGGTCGTTCTATAGCCGCTGTTGTAGACGGCCATCGTTCTTTTCTTAGATCTATCAATTGCGGTGTTCCTCAGGACTCTGTCCTATCACCAACTCTCTTCCTTTTATTCATCAGTGACCTTCTAAGCTGTACATCTAACCCTATCCACTCATACGCTGATGACTCCACCCTTCACCTTTCCATTCAGTTCCCGCAACGTCCATCTCAGCAGTTACTTCAACAAACAAGGGATGAGGCTATGGCACACCTAATGTCTGACTTGGCTCGTATCCCTAACTGGAGTAAAAATAATCTTGTCGTTTTTAATGCATCAAAGGCTTAGTTCTCACACCTGTCAATCTGACAGAATCTTCCACAGGTGTACCCACTAATGTTTAATAATTTTCAGCTTAATCCTGCATCATCGTTGTACGTGCTTGGTGTTTCATTCACTCGAGACCTATCTTGGAAAGATCATATTACATCTCTTGTAAAATCTTTTTCCAAGAGACTAGGTGTGCTAAGCAAACTCCGTTCCTTCTTTACCCCTGCACAATTGTTGACTCTATACACGGGTTTTATCTGCCCCTGTGTGGAGTACAGCTCTCATGTGTGTTGAGGCTCCCCACATACAGCTATTCTCAGTAGGGTGGAGTCAAAGGCTTTTCGTCTCATTAACTCTCCTCCTCTTGCTGGCTCCCTTCAACCTCTGTCTCTTCGCCGCACTGTTGCATCTTTATCTCTTTTCTATCGCTACTTCAATGGTCACTGCACCTCTGATATGTCTGCTTGCATTTCTCCACCTCTATGATGGGCGCGTAGCACCCATCTCGCAGGAAACTCCCATCTCTTTTCTGTCAAACTCTCTAGTGCAAGAGTTAACCGTTACTCCCAGTCCTTCATTTGTGCAACAGGTCATCTCTGGAACTGTCTCCCTCTGTCTGTATTTCCTGCTAGCTATGATCTCCAGTCTTTCAAACGCACTGTGTCCAGTCATCTCGAAATGATCGAATCCTGAATTTGGCTCTCTCTTGTATTTTGTTTTTCTCTTGGAAGGAATATTTATACTGGCTCAAGGCCTTTGGTTCCTTCTTCCTAGCATAAAAAAATAATAATGAAATGATACCTCACGTATTAAGGATGATACACGATAGTCCACATGCAGGACACCGTGGGAAGGATAGGAAGATTAGACAAGCCCGGATGTTATGCTACTGGCCATCGTTACGAAAAGCTATATACAATCATACAGAGTGATGCGAGTCACGTGCAAGACACAAAGTTTACACGTTAATACCTGCACCTATAGAGAAACATCCTGTACTTAACCAACCGTGGGACATTGTTGCGGGTGACTTATTTAAGTTACCCTTGTCTTACAGTATTAATCAATTTCTTCGTTGGTACAGATCACTTCTCAAGATATGTGATTTTAGTCCCAATCAAGGATAAGACAGCAGAAACAGAGGCAAGTGCAATCATAGACAACATAATATGTAGGGTCACTACACTGAAGGTATTAATCAGGTAAGTGATAATGGAAGTGAATTTAATTCTGAAATTGTACAAGAAATATGTAAATAATACAATATAAAAAAGGTAAATATTTTAGCCTATCACCCAGCAGCCAATGGGTTGGCAGAGAGGCAAAACAAAAAAGTATTGGATGTGCTACAATTCATTCTCAGTGAAAATTATGCAAGTTGGGATGATTGGATTCCCAGAATGGAAGCATCAATTAATTGTGTAATAAACAAGTCTATAGGAGACACACCACATTTCATTATCTACGTGACAGACAAAAAATTATCGTATGAAATTCTCGAAGGTAAAAATTTGCCTGTATAAAGTTATAAAGATTATCCTAAAATCCGTTTACGTGAATTCCAGGAGATACACAAAATGGTGAAGAAACAATTATCTATGTCCAAGGAAGAAATGACAGAGTAATCGAATAAGAAGACAAAAGAATCAACTATCAGCTTGAGAGACACTGTCAATGGCATCATTCACACTAGAGACAATACTCTACCACCGAAATTTGAAGGCATATAATGTGTAATTAAGTAGACAGCAAACAACACACTACATAATAGCTAGTAACGTATATATGTAGTACACAGCTTACAAGAATGTCGTGCCTAAGTGAAAGGGCTAGAGGAAACAACGTTTGCACATTCTTAGTTAGGAATTTTACACACAGCACAATGACGCTTGATGGGAAATTCCCCAGGCTTGGAAAGTTCCACAGACCCGTACCGGTTCACGTGACACAACCAGTCATATACAGGGGCGATGGGAGAGACAGGGCAGATGGGGATAGGAGAGAGAAGAGGCACGGTGAGGAGAGGCGGGAAGGAGCGCGCGGGGTTAGTAAGTATAAAACCGCACTCACCTCAGTACTGCTCTTGTAAGATACTTCCCTCAGAAGAAAAAAACGGCACTTCAACCCCAGACTCATACTTATCTTTCTCCTGTCATCTACGACAGGTACAACGAACATCCTCTCCTTCTTAAAATCCCTACAAATCAACACACTTTTTCCAAAGCTCGGCAATGACTACTTATATTACAGGAAGGATTGTCGCAAATGATCTCACCTTATTGGCCCACAGCTTCTGGTGAGATGTAATTTTTCATCAATTTATTCACTGTGTTTTGTGGAGTTATATTACTGGAGTCATATATATATATATATATATATATATATATATATATATATATATATATATATATATATATATATATATATATATATATATATATATATATATATATATATATATATATATATTTATATATATATATATATATATATATTATATATATATATATATATATATATATATATATATATATATATATATATATATATAGATAAATATATATACTGTATATAAATATATATATATATATATATATATATATATATATATATATATATATATATATATATATATATATATATATATATATATATATATATATATATATATATATATATATATATATATATATATATATATATATATATATATATATATATATCCAGGAGCAGGATACCACTGCTGCGTGGCATGTCCCTGGTTGGTGGAAAGTGGAATGCCTCATAGATACATACCGGACAGTCTTAGACGGTATATGTCTGTCTTTCTGTCTATCAATAAATCTGGATTTTTTTTTTTTTATGTGGGGAAAAAGGAACCAAAGGCAATGAGCTCGCAAAACTGTTCCTTCCAAGAGAAAAACAAAATACAAGAGAGAGACAAATTCATGATCCATTCATTTCGAGATGCCTTGACACACTGCGTTTTTGAAAGACTGGAGATCATAGGAAGCAGGAAATACGGACAGAGGGAGACAGTTCCAGAGCTGACCTGTTGCATAAATGAAGGACTGGGAGTAACGGTTAACTCTTGCATTTGGGAGTTGGACAGAAAAGGGGTGAGAGTTTGCTGCTAGACGGATGCTACGCGCCTGTCGTAGGAGTGGAGAAATGCATGCAGACATTTCAGAGGAACAGTGACCATTGAAGCAGCGATAGAAGAGAGATAAAGATGCAACAATGCAGCGAAGAGACAGAGGTTGAAGGGAGTCAGTAAGAGGGGGAGAGCTGATGAGACGAAAAGCCTTTGACTCCACCCTATTGAGATGAGCTGTATGTGGGGAGCCTCCCCACACATGAGAGTTGTACTCCACACAGGGGCGGTTAAAACCCCTGTATAGAGTCAACAATTGTGCAGAGGCAAAGAAGGAACGGAGTCGGCTTAGCACACCCAATCTTTTGGAAGCAGATTTTACAAGAGTTGTAATATGATCTTTCCAAGACAAGTCCCTAGCAAATGAAACCCCAAGCATGTTCAAGGATGGTGCAGGATTAAGTTGGGTATTATTAAACATAAGTGGGTATACCTGTGGAAGATATTGTCGGGTTGATAGGTGCAAAAACTGAGTCTTTGATGCATTAAAAACAACCAGATTATTTTTACCCCAGTCAGAGATACGAGCCAAGTCAGACATTAGGTGTGCCATAGCCTCATCCTTTGCCTGTTGAAGTAACTGCTGAGATGGACGTTGCAGGACTCGAATGGAAAGGTGAAAGGTGGAGTCATCAGCGTATGAGTGGATAGAGTTAGATGTACAGCTTAGAAGGTCATTGATGAATAAAAGGAAGAGAGTTGGAGATAGGATAGAGCCCTGAGGAACACCACTGTTAACAGATCTAGGAGAAGAACGATGGCCGTCTACAACAGCTGCTATAGAACGACTTGAAAGGAAGCTAGAGATGAAGGCACAGATAGAAGGATAGAAACCGTAAGAGGGCAGTTTGGAAATTAAAGATTTATGCCAGACTCGATCGAAAGCCTTTGAGATGTCAAGTGCAATGGCAAAGCTTTCGCCGAAGTCCCGAAAGGAGGATGACCAGGAGTCAGAAAGGTAGGTGAGAAGATCGCCTGTGGAGCGTCCCTGACGGAACCCATACTGATGATCAGAAAGAAGGTTGTGATAGGAAAGATGCTTTAGAATTTTTCTATTAAGAATAGACTCAAAAACTTTTGAGATATAGGATGTTAAAGCAATTGGACGATAGTTAGAGGGTTGGGAATGGTCACCCTTCTTTGGGACTGGCTGAATGAGAGCAAACTTCCAGCAAGAAGGAAAGGTACAAGTTGACAGACAAAGGCGAAAGAGTTTGCCTAGGCAGGGTGTAAGCACAAAAGCACAGTTCTTCAGAACAACAGGAGGGACTCCATCAGGCCCATATGCCTTATTAGTACTGAGGCCAGCAATCGCAGAAATTACATCAGCTGAAGAAATTTTAATGTTAGCCATGAGGAAGTCAGAGGGGGGAAGTGATGGAGGAACAGCACCGGAATCGTCTAAGGTGGAATTGGAGGAGAAAGTCTGAGCGAAGAGATCTGCTTTATCAGTAGAAGAAATAGCTACAGAGCCATCAGAGTAGAAAAGAGGAGGGAAGGATGATGAGGTAAAGTTGTTAGAATGGTTTTTGGCAAGGTGCCAGAAGGAGCGAGAAGAGTTCGAGTTAGAGAGTTGAGAGCATTTTGTACGGATGAAATTATTTTTAGCAGAGCGAAGAACAGACTTAGCACTATTCCGGGCAGAAATGTATAAAAGATGTGATTCAGGGGTTGGTTGGCTCCGGTACCTTTTATAGGCCCTCTTCTTGTTTCGGACAGCATTAGAACAAGCGTGATTAAACCAAGGCTTTCGTGCATTAGTCAAAGGATATGAGAAAGGAATGTATGCTTCCATGCCCGAGAGAATAACCTCCGTAATGCGCAAGGCACCCCCAGATGGCTCCAGGCCATGGAAGCAATAATCATTCCAGGGAAAATCAAAAAAGTACTGCCTGAGGGCCTCCCAATCCGCAGCTCCAAAGTGCCACAGATGACGTTTTTTTTGGAGGGTCCACAGGCCGCACCGGAGTGATGGGACAGGTTAAGGTGATAAGGTTTTGATCGGAGGAGCCCAACGGAGAGAAAAGATTAACAGTGTAAGCAGAAGGATTAGTTGTAAGGAAGAGATCAAATATGTTGGAGCTCTCTCCCAGGCGGTCTGGGATACGGGTAGGGTGCTGTACAAGCTGCTCTAGGTCATTAAGGATAGAAAAGGTGTAGGCTTGTTCACCAGGTGGATCAGTGAAAGGAGAGGAGAGCCAAAGGTGGTGGTGAACATTGAAATCTCCAAGAATGGAGATTTCAGAGAAAGGAGAAATGGTTAGAATGTGTTCCATCGCAGAAGTAAGATAGTTAAAGAATTTTTGATAGTCAGTAGAATTAGGGGATAAGTAAACAGCACAGATATATTTAGTCAGAGAATGACAGGAAAGCCGAAGCCAGAGTGTAGAGAATTCAGAAGAATTGAGTTCAGAAACATGAGAGCAAGATAAGTTGTTGCGTATATATACACAACAGCCACCTTTGGCTTTGAAATGAGTATAGAGAAAGTAGGAGGATACAGAAAAGGGTTTGCTGTCAGTTGCCTCAGACAGCTGAGTCTCAGTTAGGAAAAGAAGGTGAGGTTTAGAGAAGGAGAGGTGGTGCTCAACAGAGCGAAAGTTAGAGGAAAGGCCGCGAATGTTGCAGAAATGAAGAAGAGGAGAGTCAGACAGTGATTCCAGGCACCTTGAGTCGTCACCGGGAGAGGGGCTGAAGGTGGGGGCATTTATGGTCCCCCCCCCGGGGACTCCGAGGCTATGCTATTTGACGCCATTTTTGAAAATTTTGAAAAGGAAGTGTGGTGTGTACTGTGCATGTAGTTTGGTGTTGATAGTTGGAGAAACTTGTATTGGAGAGCATGCTGGTCTACTCTCTGCATTACTGAGACACTGAAAAAGATCAGCAAAGGGGATGGTCGGGACCTAGTCCCGAGGGCTGATGAAACGGGACCTCTAGCTCTCCCTGGAGGTCCCGTTTCATCAGCCCTCGGGACTAGGTCCCGACCATCCCCTTTGCTGATCTTTTTCAGTGTCTCGGTAACACAGAGAGTAGACCAGCATGCTCTCCAATACAAGTTGGAGCTGGAGCTCCCCTTTCATCAGCTAGCTCCTGACCATCCCCCTTTACTACACCTTTTCAGTGTTTCAGTAACACAGAAAGTAGGCCAGCATACTCTCCGGTACAAGTTCCTCTTACTCTCAACACCAAACTACATGGACATAACACACTACACTTCCCATTTGATATTACCTAAATGGCATCTTAACATGAAGCCTTGGAGTGGCGAGGGGGTGGGACCAAAATGCTCCCACCATCCGCCCTCTCCCGGTGACGACCAGCGACATGCCTAGAACCACTGTCTGTCTCACTTCTTCTTCATTTCTGCAATATTCACATCCTTTCCTCTAACTTTTTCACTGTTGAGCACCACCTATTCTCCTCTAAACCTTACCTTCTCAACCTAAATGAGACATAGCTGTCTGAGACGACCAAGAGCAAACGCTTCTCTGTATCGTTCTAATTTCTCTATCCTCCCTTCAAAGCCAAAGGTGGCTGTTGTGCATAGGTACGCTATATCTTGCTTTCGTGTTCCTGATCTTGAATCTTCCAATTTCTCTACTCTCTGGCTGCGGCTTTCCTGTCATTTTCTTACTAAATATATCTGTGCTGTTGGGAAGGCAGTGGCTCAAGCGGTAGAGAGGTAGCCTGCAGTCCTACCAGACCCAGGTTCAAAACCCCTCTGGGGCAGGGAACAGTTTAAGGATTTGAATTTCTTAAAATCAGACTTTACCGGTCTATCAGAAGACCTGCCGACATGTCGTAAAAATACCCCCACTAATACCAATGCATCATTCCTGTAAGAGACAACCCTAGCATGTATTCAAGATGGATGGTGGGTGTTAGCACCGAAGTGGTGACATGTAGAAGTGTGTGGTATGTAGGAGGACTACTGGGCCTTGGAAGCAGGCTGTGAAGCCTATGTCCAGAGTTGGACACAAAAAAAAATAAAATAAAAACTTATCCCCTAATTCTACTGACCATTAAAAATTCTTCGATTACCTTATTTCTGAGATGGAATACATTCTGTCCATTTCTCCTTTCTATGAAATCTCCGTTCTAGGAGAAGTCAATGTTCACCACCACCTTTAGCTCTCCTCTCCTGTCACTGATCCACATGGTGAACAAGCCTACTTCTTTTCTATTCTTTATGCTCTAGAGGAACTTGTACAGCACCCTATCTGTATCCCTGACTGCCTTGGAGAGAGTTTCAACATACTTGACCTCTTCCTTACAGTTGATCCTTTTGCTTATGCTGTTAACTTTCCTCTCCATTAGGATCCTCCGATCTCAAGCCTTATCACCTTACCCTCTCCTATCGCTCCAGTATGGCCTGTGGATCCACCAAAGAAACGCCGGCTGTGGGACTCTGGAGCCACTGATTGGGAGGCCCACAAGCAGGACTTGTTTGATTCTCGCTGGAATGATTATTGCTTCCATGGCTGAAAGCCATCTGAGTGTGCCTTGAGCTTTCTGGAGATTATTCTCTCGGGCATCGAAGCGTACATTCCTTTCTCATATCTATTGACTAATGCAAAAATAAAAAGTAAAAACTTGGTTTAAACATGTTTGTTCTAATGCTGTCCACAACAAGGAGAAGGCCTACAAAAGGTACCAGAGCCAACTCAGTCCTGAATCTCATCTCTTTTATGATTCTGCCCGGAATCATGCTAAATCCGTTCTTCACTCTGCTAAAAATAATTTCTTCTGTACTAAATGCTCTGAACTCTCCAACCCGAATTCTTTTTGCTCCTTCTGGCACTTTGCCAAAAAACTTTCTAACATCTTTATCTCATCATCCTTCCCTAATTTTTTCCATCCTGATGGCTCTCTAGCTATTTCTTCTACTGATAAAGCAGAAATCTTCGCTCAGACTTTCTCCTCCAAATTCCACCTAAGACATTTCCAGCGCTGTCTCTTCATCACTTCTCCCCTCAGACTTCCTCATGGCTGACACTGAAATTTCTTCAGATGATATATTCTCCGCCATCACTGGGCTAAATAATAAGAAGGCATATGGGTCTAATGGGGTCCCTCTTGTTGTCCTCAAGAACTTTGCTTTTGTGCTTACATCCTGCCTACTGTAGGTAAACTCTTTCGCCTTTGTCTATCGAGTTGTACCTTTCGTTCTTGCTGGAAGTTTGCTTGCACTCAACCTGTCCCCAAGAAGGGTGACCATTCCCAACCCTCTAACTATCGCCCAATTGCATTAACATCCAGTTTTTCAAAAGTTTATGAGTCTATTCTTAACCAATAATAATAATAATAATAATAATAATAATAATAATAATAATAATAATAAAATAAAGCATCTTTCCTGTCACAACCTTCTTTCTGATCATCAGTATGGGTTACATCAGGACACTCCACTGGCGATCTTCTCAACTATCTTTCAGACTCCTGGTCATCCTCATTTCGGGACTTTGCCGAAAGCTTTGAAATTTCATTTTACATCTCAAAGGCTTTCGATCAAGTCTGACATAAATCCTTAATTTCCATACTGCCCTCTTCCAGTTTCTATCTTTCTATCTGTGCCTTTATCTATAGCTTCCTTTCTGGTCATTCTATAGCCACTGCTGTAGACGGCCGCTGCTCTTCTCCTAGAGCTATCAATACTGGTGTTCCTCAGGGCTCTGTCGTATCACCAACTCACTGTCTTTTGTTCATCAATGACCTTTTGTCTACCCATACACTGATAACTCCACCCTTCACCTCCCATTCACTTCCCACAGCATCCATCTCAGTAGTTACTTCAACAAAAAAGGGATGAGGCTATGGCACATTAATTTCTGATTTAGCTCATATCACTGATTGGGGTAAAAGTAATCTTCTTGTTTCTAATGCACCCAAAACTCAGTTCTTACATCTTATGAACCCAACAAAATCTTCCACAGCAATACCCTGTACAGCAATTTTGAACAATATCCTGCTTCATGCCGCATCATCTTTAAAAATATTTGGGGTGTCATTCTCTCGTTATTTTTCTTCAAAAGAACATGTTACCTCCCGTAAAATCTGCTTCCAAGAGATTAGGTATGCTAAGCCACCTCTGTCCCTTCTTCACCCCTGCACAGTTGTTGACTTTATACATGGGTTTTATTCGCCCCTGTGTAGAGTAGAACTGTCATGTGTGGGGAGGCTTCCCACATACAGATCTTCTCAACAAGGTAAAGTCAGAGGTTTTTCGTCTCAACTCTCCTCCTCTTACTAGCTCCCCTCAACCTCCGTATCTTCGCCGTACTGTTGCATCTCTGTCTCTTTTCTACCGCTACTTCAATGGTCACTGCTCATCTGACCTGCCTCCTCTACTATGGCGGGCATGTTGCACCCGTCTAGCAACAAACTCTCATTCCATTTCTGTCCAATTCTCTAATGCAAGAGTTAAGTGCGACTCCCAGTCCTTCATGTATGCAACAGGTCAAACTCTGGAACTGCCTCCCTCTGTCTGTATTTCCTACTGCCTATGATCTCTAGTCTTTCAAATGCAGTGTGTCCAGGGATCTCGAAATGAACAGTTCTTGAATTTGGTTTTCTCTCTCTCTCTCTCTCTCTCTCTCTCTCTCTCTCTCTCTCTCTCTCATTTTTCCCTTGGAGGGAACGATTTGCAGGTTCCTCTCCTTTGGTTCCTTCTTACTTCCATTAAGGAAAAAGTCTATCAATCTATCTATATATAAACATATAGGTAGACAGAAAGACAGATAGATAGATAGATAGATAAATAAATAAATAAATAAATAAATAAAATAAATATCATGAACCATGGTAGTGGTTCATAATAGGGATTTCCCAGGAATTTACTGAGAACGCTAATAGAAGTCACCTAAAAAACATCTTAGAAAGTAAACTTATTCTTGAAACAACATCCAGAGGGTTCCTTTTCAATAATTTTGGTCAGCCAAGCATAAATAACGTGGAAAAGAAGTGTTATATATAAGAAAGTTTGGTACATTCGAAATTTTCCAGTTTGTTCAGATTATTATTTATAATATTGTTTCACAGGTCCACAAAAAAAAGTGTTCGGTATTTCGTGATAAAAACTAACCAGTTGTGCCTAATGGGTCACTGTGCATGTCCATGACCTATTTTAAACACCAAATAGCAAGGTGATCATCCACCTCCCAGATATATTATAAAGATTCCTCTGTGCCATTGCAAGCACGTGAGACACCATTCAAGTACAGAACTGCTGTCAATTATCAACAGTGCATCACTAGCAGCATGACTATATTAAACATTATATTGTAATACATCATTACTAATTGGAAAATTCTAGCTAGTAGATTATTTACATGGGCAATGAAACGCCATTGTGGGAAAAAGTAATTGTGCAATTACCATGCACAAGTAAGATTTTACACAGTTACAGTTATTTTTAACCCCTTCTCTCACCTGAGTTTAGCTGTAGGTTTGCGTGACATGTTAAGAAAAAAAAAATGCCGTGATGGCAGCCTGGACTCATGCACAAAGGAAAACATCCCTATGGATTAGATTTCCCCCAGAAATTGGTTATGTTGGTGTAACTTGTATACCATCATTTTGGCTGATGTTTGTACTATTCGATAAACTAATAAAAACGCACAAAACTGATGAGTAAAAGTACAGTGAAAGTATAGAAATGCAGTAAGAATAATGTTTCCACAGTGAAAATAACTTCCCAACACCCTACATCAATATTTTGTCCAGACTATGCAGGAGCTAAGCAAATGTCTACAGTATATACAGAATTTCATGAGCTTTCACGTGGTGTCTTCGGACTTTTTAAACGACGAATAATTTTCTATTTAATCGCCAAAAATTGCGCGCACACCCTTCCCCCCCTCCCCCACGTAAAGCTGAGAGAAAGCCAACTACTGTATATGAGAGTGTTGGGTTTGACCTAGACACCCTCCCCAATGATGCAGCAAAGGGAGACACATTTCATGCTAAAACATATTTTTTGGTGAATATTTTTGTCCAAATTTGCATAATCAGCATCCCTTCAGACCAACACTGACAAGTGTGTCGTAGTGCATCATTGGTTCCTTTTCAGCCTAACGCCATTTTAACTCATTTTGCATCATTTTGTGCGAGGGGATTATGCTTTCCTACTTTCCCTGTATGTCTCTGTATTCACAGTCCTAATGTCTCTCTTAGTTGCCTACCTTAGTTGTCGTTCACAAGCTTTCCTTTGCGATTAGAGGATACACGTTCCCCCTGTCGTCATTAAGCTTACTGTGCCTCTTGAGCATTGTACTCCTCTTCCTTCACTGTGTATCCATATTTTCACTGTGGTTTGAACTTTTCTACCATTACTGCTTTTCTCCAGTTCCATTATGCTTCCTTCCTACCCTATTCTCTTCCTTTCCTAGTTATCCTTTCTTTTTCTGTGTTTTGCTTTCTTCACAATTATTGTGTCCTTCACTGTGGTTCCCTTACCATTTTATAACATTCCTTCTCTGTAAATATTGACACACGTGGAAATGACTGAACTCTTGAAAATGTACATTAATAACAGGAAAATCTCAATAATTAGCCAGAAAATCGAATAAAATGAGAACACCTCCCCTAATGAAAAGTACAGCTAAAACCACGTACTAAGTTACTTATGGATGGCCTGACCCCACTTAATAAAATTATGAAATGTGTAAGCAAGTTTCTATGAATGAAAGATATTGTACAAGTAGCTCTCTCTCTCTCTCTCTCTCTCTCTCTCTCTCTCTCTCTCTCTCTCTCTCTCTCTGTGACTAACAAACTTACAAAATGATGTTGCAGCATATGCCAATATACTTTTCCATTTTTGTTTTTCTTTTTTTGGGAAATGGGCCGTCTGCTCATTTTCCTCACCCCTCCCAGTAGCTACACCGCTGCGATGGTGAGATGAGCCTTAATCTGAATATGAAATATGTTAGGTGGCAAAAAAAGTGCTGAGTGCAGTAAATCCTCGCCTCGAAATTAATGACATTGTCCAGACTCTAGAGAATAGCTTGAATAAAACCCCACTCAGACATACACGTCTGTCAATACCTATCTGTTGTGTACACGATCTTTCCAGTGCATAAAATCGTATCGAGACAACGAGAACAGAATAATAATTTCACGGCATGTAACTAAAAGGCTTAATAAAAAGGGTTTAATTCCATTCGTAAGAAAGACCTTCCATGAGTTGGATACAATCATATAAATGTAGGGACGATAAATAGATAAATAAAAAAAAAAAGTCTTTGCAATTTCCTGTACCGAAGATGTTCCAGATGCACAAGCATCCAGCATGAAATATTTACGAGACATCCCATCCTGTCTTAGTTGCTTGCACTGTCACACATTAAATAATGGTGATATATCGGCTCTGTGTAAAAGGAAATGTAAGCCGGGCATTCTGATATCCAGGCGAAACAAAGCAAAGGATTGTTCGCTACGTAAACAGTGTTCTTTCGGGAGAGCGCAGCCAATGCAGTTTTCTCGTTTTTCCTGGTTTTTGCTTTTATTTGATTATCGATGGTGGTGTTGTGGCTTATTGTTGTTGTTCTCCTTCAGATTGTAACGTGTAGTAGTAGTAGTTGTTGTAAATAGTTGCTGTTGTTGTTCTTGTTTTTGTTTTTCGATTTCTTCTTCTTCTTCTTCTTCTTAGGATTACGATTAACTATACTTTTTCTCCTCATCATCATCATCACCATCCATTTGCTTATAGCTACACAAGACGGAAGGCTGGTTGAATTGGAAATGGCTGGTGACAGATGTTTATAGGACGGATTTATTCGAACAACAGACTTAGGTAACAGCTGTGATGTGTATCCATTCTTCTTCACTCCACGTGGAGGTTTTGCTAAAATGTATTTGATAGTCTCATGCGAGGTGTAGGAGCCCATGGCTATCCTACCAAAGCCCAGAAAACTCGAGGTTAGATAACCGGTCTGAATCCCTTGTGGCATTGTATGACCAAACGAAACGAAGAACAACAAAGATAACAGTACCAAAAGTAAGCACACATCCCTCTCATATATACCTGGCGTATCAAGACGTAGGTAAACACCTCCAGTTTGCTCTTGGTTATTCAAACCGATGCGCAAAACAACTGAAGTTCCCCTCGACTTGTGCCTCAGCATTGTGAAGACAATTATTGACACCAACGTCACTAACCCCTTCAACCGAATGACGTATATCGCTGTGTATATTTGCTTCCTCCAAATAGGATCAGTCACCTTAGGATAACCTTTCGAACTATAGAAGTTGCAGACTTCCTTAACCCCTTCACTAGGAGGGTGCTCTCTTGCAATGAATGGTCCTTTGTTTAATACCTGCAATAATATGGCACAAGCGATGTCACAGTATTAAGGTTCTTATACTGGTGCCGGGGAAAGGAATGGAAGAAACATTGTTTTCCGTGGTGCTTTCCACATTTCTTTTTGTCTTTTCATCATCCATCACGTTTCTTTAATCAAATAATGAATTTCTGCCTTCACCATTACATTATCACCATTTTTGTCTGGCCATAAGTAATACTGAGCTACTGTATACAATTCTGCTGTGTGTGTGTGTGTGTGTGTGTGTGTGTGTGTGTGTGTGTGTGTGTGTGTGTGTGTGTGTGTGTGTGTGTGTGTGTGTGTGTGTGTGTGTGTACGTACAAGCGCGCTTTTTAATGAAAAGCAGTAGGGTAACTTTTCTACTACCTATTTTCACTCTGGACATGGACCATACCACCTGCTCCCGACGTTCAACAATCCATGGAGGCATCAACAAACCGTGCTACACACGTCACCACTGCAGCACTAATACTGGCCGTCTATATCACTTTATGGCAGGGATAGCAAAATGAGTCTCTGAATTATTTCAGATTAGGCACAATCTCATGTATGAGGCAACTCCCATATTCGAGTGGTATAAAATGACAACGTCGTTTATGACACCATTTGTGCAAAAAGATTATAATAGGATTGTCTATCACTTATGGCGCAATACGCATGAATGGAATTAATTCATATAAGATAGTGTGAAGACATTAAGATGGCCGCACAAAGATCTAAGTCTACAGAGAAGTCATTAGGTATCTTTATCACACTGATATTAAGCGTCAATGATATAGATGGACATTGTGAAAAAAACATAGTAAATGTGTTAATGGTTCAAACATAAATGACACTGTTTAGATGTGGTCCAAAATTTCCAATAATCTTGTGAAAAGATCGGGATTCATCTTCAGCAGATGATACTGGGGATGTGTCTGTTCCGTTCTGTTTTATAGGTATCTCCTAAAAAAGAGATGGCCAGATTTTTGGACTAAGCGATCTACTTTAAGGACAGAAAATCTTTTACAATCTACCATACCACATAAACATCATAATTATGTATTAATATGAGGCCAACTAGCAGAAAAATGCGAAATTGCATAATACAAACATAGGAAAGTACAGTTGTTTCATATATTAAAACCTATCTATCTATCTATCTATTGCCAGACGCCTCAATCCCGTTTGGGGTGGCCACAAACAAATCGCCTCCAAGTAGCCCTGTCCCCCGCCATTTCACTGCCCTGCTCCCAACTCACACACCCCTCTCTCATATACCTCTCCACCCCATCCCTCCATCTCATCCTCGGCCTCCCCCTCCCTCTTCCCCCTCCACCTCACTCACATACACTCTCTTTGTCAGTCTTTCGCCCTCCATCCTCTCCACATGGCCAAACCACCTCAGTGTGTTCCTCATAACGCTTCCTATCACATCCACATCCACACCACAACGCTCCTTTATATCCTCATTCGTCAGCCTGTCTCGCCATGTGACTCCACAGGCTCCTCTTAAATAACTCATTTCCACTGCTGTCACTCTTGACTTGTGTCCTTCCAACAACGTCCAAGCTTCACTTCCATACGTTAGAGTTGGTATCACAATACTGTCATGTAACTTTTTCACTTCCATGCTCACTTCCCTATTTCTTATCACTGCTTTCAGAGAACCAGCAACCTTTCTTCCCTGCTGTACCCTTTCAAGCACTTCACCCTCCAAACCTCCATCCTTACTCATCACACTACCCAAGTACTTAAACGTACTCACATTTTCCAATTCCTCACCATCCAACCTCGCTGTACATTCACTGACTTCACCTCTCTCAAAGACCATCACTTTACTCTTCCCTACATTCACCTTTAGATTCCGTTTCTTACACACTCTCCCAAACTCATCCACCAAGCCTTGCAGCTCCCTTTCGTCTTCACTCAACAACACAGTATCATCTGCAAACAACAGTACAGGGAGTTTCCAAACACTATCCTCTCTCACCAGGGCCACTCCAACATCCACTACCCTACCTTGCACCTCTTTTATTACCCCATCCATGTACAGATTGAACAACCATGGAGACATGACACATCCCTGTTTCAACCCAACTTTCAAAGAGAAAAATTCACTTAGTTCACCATCCACACGCACTGCAGCCCTCGCACCATCGTACATACTCTTCACAGCATTCAACAACTTCCCGTCTACTCCATTTATTCTTAACACTTTCCACAGTCCTTGTCTATCCACCCTGTCATATGCTTTCTCCAAATCCATGAAAGCCGCATACAACTTCTTTCCCTTCTCTAGAAATTTTTCCACTAAAAGATCTAAGAATGAATATCTGATCTAAACAACCTCTTCCCTTCCTAAAGCCTCCCTGTTCTCCTCCAACTAATTTCTCTGTTCTTTCTCTAACTCTGTCAATAAGTATCCTACCATACACTTTTCCTATTATACTAAGAAGACAAATGTCCCTATGATTACCACACACTTCTTTTTCCCCTTTTCCTTTGTACAAGGGAATAATTATACCTGACTTCCAATCCTCCGGGACTCTACCTTCCTCCCAGGCCAATCTGCACATCTTCCACATCCATTCAACTATTATCTCTCCCCCATGCTTCAGCATTTCACCACACACTCCATCAATTCCTGGGGCTTTCCCCAATTTAACTTTCTTCATTGCTTCCATAACATCTATCCTACTGATTTCTTCCTGTCTTCTCACCTCCCTCCTGCTCCCAGCCATTCCCCAGCCACTTATACTCGCATTACTTCCATCCTCTGTGTTCAACAATTCCTTAAAGTGTTCTCTCCATCTGCTCACTTTTTCTCCCTTCTCCACTAGTAATCTACCATGTTTATCTTTCACTCCCCTGCTAACTTCACTTCCACCCTGTCTTACACTTTTCACCTTTTTCCAGAACATTTTCTTACAGTCCCTCCACTTTACACTCAAATTCCTTCCAAATTCCTCATCCACTCTCTTCTTACTCTCTCTTACTAATCTTTTCACCTCTCTCTTTCTTTCTACATATAACTCTTTCTTCCGCCTCTCAACTTCTTCCACGCCCCTATTTCTCATCCATTCATTGTATGCTTTCTTCTTTTGTGCCACAGCCTGTCTCACCTCTTCAGTCCACCACGCTGTTCCTTGCACCCCCCTCCGTCTTCTTTTCCTTCCACACACCACATCACATGCTGCACACATTTCTTCTGTAAATATCCTACACACACCTTCCACGTCTCCCATCTGCTCCAATTCATATTTGCCCAATCGTTCCTCCACTTTTCTCTTATACTTTGCCTTTTTCTCATCCTCTTGTAACCTTTCCACTCTCCCTGCAACTACTCCTTCCTCTCGTCTTTCCCTTCTTCTATTCCTCCATCTTACTTGAATCCTAATTCTGGCCACCACCAAGTAGTGGTCAGAAAGTCCACTCCCCCAACCTCTATAAGCTCTTGCATCCATTACACATCTTCGCATCCTTTCATCCACACACACATAATCAATCATTGCCTTCCTTTCATTCAGTTCACCACCCACCCTTCTCATCACTCGCCATGTATACCTGTGGATCATTTTATGCCTGAAGAGGGTATTGGCTATCACCAACCCCCTCCCAGCACAAATGTCCACTAACGCACTCCCATTCTCATCTATCTCAGCAGGCACACCCCACTCACCAACTATTCCATCCACCTTCACATTCCCAACTTTACCATTCATATCACCGATCAAAAACACTCTCTCATTCCTTCCAAACTTTTCCATGCACACTTCTACATTTGTCCAGAACTCTTCTCTCACACTTTTAGCACGATCTTGCGTTGGCGCATACTCACACACAATCGCCCACATTTGTATTCCAACTTTCAACTTTACCCATACAATCCTTGACCCAACTGATCCATACTGTCTTATGCTCTTCCATCTTTTACTCACAACTATACATACTCCTTCCTGATGTTTTCAAAATTAAATTTACCATAATTTTACCTTAACTAAGATGTTATCGCGAAGTTGATGCATGACAGTCGATATCTTATGATAACTTACCAATAGAGGGTTCATAATTACTGAGGCACAAATGATGGCAGTATTTTAAATGTTCATCGGTCAGACGGCTTAGGTATATTGACTGAATTATCTTCATCTCGGAAATGGCTTCCTCACAGAGGTAAGTTGACCCAAAATATGCTGTCAACCGAAGACCTGTTGGTTCTTCATGGAGTAGATTCCAGATTTTCTTTTTTCAGAAGCTCTTGCTTTCAGAGGAATATCAGATTGGAGCTTTAATATATCTTCCTCCAAAAGCGACGCATTCATACTGCACATAGATGAGATAGCTGCAGAAGTTCCTTCAATGTCAACGTCAGCAAATGGAAATGACATAAAAACTAAGAATGGCTGAATTCGCTTAATATCCTGAAAGTGCCTCTCTAATTCTCCCCAGAGATTATGTATCTCAGTACAGAATGTATCAAATGTGCTGCTACTTTCATCACAATTTTCAACAGCTTTTTCTAAATGAGGTAAATTCGTCAAAAATCTCTTTCCCAGCTGCCATTTTGGAAATTACGAATTTGATTTGAAAGCATATAATTGGGTAACAGTTTTATCCTTCCCCTGAAGTTCAAGGTTAAATGCATTACAGTGAGCTGTTAAATTTATTAAAATGGCTAATTTTATCAACCACGATGTATCATGCAGCTGAGATGTTTTTTCTCTTAATGATTCCAATAACTGAATTATTTCAGGCAAGAGGGACTGGATTCTTCCTAAGAACTGCCCCTGACTAAGGCACCTGGCATCATAATGCAACAGTAGGTCTTCATACTCAGCCTCATTTTCTTCCAGATGAATTCGGAAAAATTATCTGCGTAAGCTCCTTACACGAACTGAGTTAACGACCTTGCAAGCAAAGCTCATAACGTCAGCCATGTCTAAAACTTTAGCACATAGTGCATTCTGATGTATAACACAATGGATTGCTGACAAATCAGAAAAATCTTCATGTTTTTGTCAGAGTGCTGGAAATTCATTGTTCTCACCGACCATGGCTGGAGCCCCGTCTTTAGCGATACACACAAGCCTCCGAACGGGAAGGGATGTTTTCGTAGCAAACTAACACAGTGTTGGTAAATGTCCTCGCCTGTAGTTGTTCCTTTCACAGGGATCTCAGTTGAACCCCCCCCCCTTGTAAATCATATAAGGAAATACCATTCTTATGAACACCATTAGTTGAGAAGTATCCACTATAGCAGTTGATTCATCGAACTACAAAGAAAAATGACAGCAGTTTTCTGTGTCCATTTTCAGTGTGTTTTGCAAGTCTTCACCCATTGCCTCTATCCGTCTCATCACAGCTTCGCGAGACAGAGGCATGTGTTGAATTATTTCACTTTTAATCATTAATTTATCGAATAATACATTTCCGATATCATTGAAAACTTGCTTCACAATTTCTCCGACTTGAAAAGGTTTCTGTGCTTCACTAAAATATTTGCAGTACGAATGGATGCTTCAGTTGCTGCTTGGGACTGGAAAATTGGTTTAATAAACTAATCCTGTTGTCCTCCAACCTGATCTTTAATGTCTTTCACTTTAATCTTCCTTGTTTCAGTTTAAAGTGAAAAGTCAAGATCATATTTCTTATGTAGGCTTCAAAAATGTCACTCTAAAATCTCTTTCTTCGGCAGAGTAGACGTTAGCACGGCATATCAAACATATTATGCATTTGCCTTTAACACGAAAGTGGTACGTTTTCGGTCCTTTAGATGCATTCATATTTAGTATAATCATAGTACAGGCAATGTAAGCACCACTTCACGGTTTCACTCGCGTAACTTGTACGTACCAATGATTCTGCGAGTCATGTCTCAGTTTGGTGAAAGAGACCGGTGCGAGTAGTGTGTAGTACAAGATAGCTACTTTGGCGCATTGATGTCAATTAGTTTTGAGAAGGAGGCACCTACTGACCAAACAACTGGTCGCGATCGACTGGTAGATCGCGATCGACCGTTTGCCCACCACTGTCCTAAGGTGAATAAATCAGTCTGGTGGCAGGAAGAATAAAATATATATATATATATATATATATATATATATATATATATATATATATATATATATATATACCCTCTGACCGAACTGGACATTACTGAACAGAAAAATGTTACATTAACATAGAGATGAAAAAGTAAAATTATTAGTGAACTGGCCGACGGAGCATCCGAAGTGTGGGTGTTTATACAGTACAGTACATACACACACGTGACGTTTGGTGTATCTTTTTTTCCTTCTTCCAAAACACTAGCTACCACACGTAGATGCACGAGTACCAATACACGAAATAGAAAAAGACCAAATGAATGCAAGAGAGAGAGAGAGAGAGAGAGAGAGAGAGAATCGGCAATTGCAGGAAGAAATGACGCGATGATCATTTGTTAACCGTAATGAACCCCTGTTAACCTGAACGGCCATGGAAGGAGGAGAGAGAGGAGTAAAACGGGAAGGAGAGGAAAGGAGGGGAAAGGAGGGGAGTGGAAGGGGAAGGAGAGGAGTGGAGGGGGAAGGAGAGGAGTGGAGGGGGAAGGAAAGGAGTGGAGGGGAAAGGAGATTAGTGGAGGGGGAAGGAGAGGAGTGGAGGGAGATGGGGAGGAGTGGAAAGGGAAGGAGAGGAGTGGAGCGGGAAGGATGATGGAGAGGAGACAAGGGATGGTAGGGAGGAGGAGAAAGGAAAGGGCAGAGAATTGATAACTGAAAGGAAGATGAAGAATATGATGAGGAGAGATAAAGAATGTGTAAGCAGAGAGGGGAGAGGAGAGGGAGAAGAAAGGAGGATGAGGAGAAGAAGAAGAAGAGAAGAAGAAGAAGAGAAGAAGAAGAAGAGAAGAAGAAGAAGAAGAACAAGAACAAGAACAAGAGGAAGAAGAAGAGGAGGAGGAGGAGGAGGAGGAGGAGGAGGAGGAGGAGGAGGAGGAGGAGGAGAGGGAAGAAGAAGGAAAAGAGATGAAGAAGTAGTAAAAGGGTAGGATAAGTAGGGGAAGAAGGCGTAGGACAAAAACAGGACAGACAGTATGACTGGATCACTTACAACAAAGAAGCGAAAAAAATAAATATATATATTTTTTTAATAATGAACAAAACGTGCGAGAAGGTAGGAGAGAGGAAAGGAAATTGCAAAAGTATGGAGGAAGAAACCTGCAAGAGTAAAAGAATTTGTAGGGAGGGAATGTGGAAGGTGGGGGGAGGACTTTGAAAGGCGGGAAATGCAGCCTCTCAGTTCAGGGATGTAGTAATTTCTTCAGTCCTTTTTCACCTCTTTCATTCCGCTTTTATTCCATTTTTTTTTTCTTATCCGCTTTAATCACTATTTCCACTACTGAACCTCTCCATTTAAAAGTATTTATCTATCTGGCTACCTATCTATCTACTGTATCTATCTCCCTATCTATATCTATCTATCTATCTATTTATCCGCTGTATCTATATCTATCTATCTATCTATATCTATCTATCTATCTCTATGTCTCTATCTATCTATCTAGAGAGTGATAAATAGATAGATAGACAGACAGATAGACAGAGAGAAATATATAGAGAACTAGCTAGATAATTTTCTGCAAGGTCTGTAATTCTTAGGAAACCATTCAGCCAGACTTTTGCTTCATAGGTTATCCCTTATTCTTGCCACGTGACCTTCATTTCTATTCTTCTATAACTTCTATAATGTATACGACTTTGGTCTGCTCTGCTATTCAAGTTGATCCCACCCTGACTCAAAGATATTCCTTACATTGACCTTCCAATGCTGTTTGAGAAAGGATTAGTTTGCCTTCCACTGTTTCTTGTTTCCAGGTCTCGCAACTGCACGTCATAGCTGGGAATATACATCCGTTATATACCTTTCGTTTCATACATACTGGAAAGTTTCTTTTCATGATATCTCTAAGTTTAACAAAAGCTTACCATAAAATTGTAATGCCTCTTTTTATTACGCTATCATGGTCTTTCCTTAGTTTTAGTATTTGCCCCAAGCAATTGTCCTCATCTCCTACAATAACTTCCCCAGTTATTTTGATGACACTAATTATTTATGTGTCCGACTCTGGGCATAGCTTCACAGACTGCTATCAAGGCCCAGTAGTCCTCCTACATACCATACACCTCTTCATGTCACCACTTCGGCGCTAACACCCACCGTCCATACTGCATACATGCTAGGGCTGTCTCATACAGAACTGGTGTATTGGTATTTAGTGTATTTGGATTAAATAATTTTAAAGATATGGGTCATAGAATGCCCATACTTTTAAAATAAAGCAATTCCCAGCTGTCTAGGTATAGTAGTTGCTGAGAACTAAAAAACTTTAGGTTCTCATTAAAAAGAATGGTGCTTGCGGCCTTCTAGTTTTAAACGCCTCATATTAGTTTTATTCCGGTTTATTTTTATGCCTATCTTGAAACATTCTGTTTTCAGGTAATTTAACATTTCTTGCAATGTCTCTGCTGTTTCTGAGATTAGGATAACGTCACCTGCAAATCTTAATGATACAAAAGCACAGCAATGGAAGCAACGAAAAATGAGGGAAATAACGTGGTGACAGAGAAGAGATGTATTTACTCCGTTCGGCTCAAAAGAAAGTAAATAAATAGCATTATCTTTATTTTACATGTAATTGCAGTGGCCAGTTAAAACGTATGTTACTTATTTTAAACGATGTGCCAGTTCTTTTGGTCTCGCGAGTAGGAATAATTCGGTAGCCAAGTTAACTGTTGTCGGGGACTGGTAAATACTCGTATAGGTGAACTGGTGTGTTAAGCCACTATTTTAATTAAGCAGGTATACAACACTGCAACTTCAATGTCGTCCCCTTGTATTCATGGTTCCACTGTGTGTACTTAATATGATATCAGTTTATGTGAAATCATATAGTGTACTATTAAGTGCAGCTCATGTGCTACTTTAACTATGATCAACTACCACTCAAACAGTCTCATCTCCTGAGCTGTTGAGTGCATTGACAAAACTCTCGAGTTATTTTGTGCTATGTAAACGAATATATCAGAAAATCTAAAAGCTGGCGGAGCTGCAATATTTCACTTTTGCGTTTGATCACATTTGATAGCCAGCCATAGCTCATTCAGTGATATCCTACGTAGCGTAGACTAGTACGTGTAATCCAGCCTATATATGAAAAAATAGTCAAGGATGTCCTCAGCAGCACCCTACAGAGATATGAGGTAGCTCCCTCCCCTCGCCAATTGCTGGATCCGCCATGGACTGAAATAGTTAAGGCAGACTGTTTTAACCTGTTTACTGTGAGACTTCCCTCCAAGGATGAATGATACTGTTTGTATCCAGTACTCATCCAGCTGAATAACATGGTCTGGTGACAACTGAGTGATAGTATTAGAGCCGTCCCGTATATTAGTGGGTTACTAGTGATAGCATTAACATTCTCAGGATTGCTAGAGTTGTCCCGACTATGACAGTGTTCATGGCCAAAGTTAGAATTCCCAGGTTTCTATGATGAACTCCTCCGTGATTAAAATCATCTGGCTTTAGGTGGATTAGAGCGCAAGAGCTTTTCCGACCATGAGAAAACCGAAGGCCATACAGCTAAAAAGTTTACCTGAAAGTTTCATTATGGATGATAGTTATTCTATCTACAGTATCATTTTAAATGTTCATTCTTATCTTAAATGTCAGGACCAACTTGCCTAGCCCCGGGCTCCTGCGCTTCTCATGGGGCAACATATGATTGAATGATGGATGGATGGATATTTCGTGTTTACTTGGTTGTTTTGGCATGAGAGAGAGAGAGAGAGAGAGAGAGAGACTAGAGGTGAAGGTAAATGAGTGAAGCAAGAGAAAGAAGCAGAAAAAGACGTAGTAGAGATATGAAATTCGGAGATCTGTTCGGACTGGATGAAACAAGTTATCAGGCAACAGGTAAGAAAGAAAAATAAAATATGGGAGATATGATGATGGTCATGATGATGATGATAATGATATGGTTAAGTGTCGTGCATGTATGAGTGTGTGTGTGTCGTTTTGCCTGCAAGAGGATCCCTGCATACACCTCACTGCACCCTAATAATTCACACCCAGGCTCACCCAATACCAGCCCAATTATCACTATGACATCTGAGAACCCTAACACCTCATTTACTTCCGTGTCTGTTTTTCCTCACGGCTGCATTTCACATCTTAACACACTCACTTATAACCAGCCTTACTACTATACAACTACAAATATTAATATTAATCTTCCCACTTAATTATCACTTTTTTTCTTAGACTCAAGCACCCTGACACAAAATCTATCTTTATACAAATACCATCTATGAAGGTTCATTTTACATTTTCACCTCTACTGTTTATCTTAAGCTGTAGCATAAAATATTACCGTTCTTGATACTAATGCCAATTAATAGCCCATCCCGTCTGGCACATCGACCCCCAAACCCTTCCCACAGCTGGGCACTCCCGAGAGAAATAGTGAAAATCGTCAATTTTTAAATCTTCATATCTCAATTAATACCTAATCAAATATATATATATATATATATATATATATATATATATATATATATGAAGAAAAAGGTGTCATAATACTCACGAAGCCTTCGACTTCAAGTTGATTGCATCAGATGGTCCGTGAAGTGCTGTAGGGAGAGTGAGTGAGTGGAGAATGAGTTTTTTTTTTTTTTTCCAGTGTCCGTATGCATGGCAGAGGTTCGGTGACACAACTAGGGCTTAGACTAGCCCTCCACGATAATAACACTTCGATAACACTTACAGAAGACCAAAATCCACCACAAACACTATTTAGGTGAAAAAATTCCATACTCGGTCGTACGTACTGCTGAGAGGTCAGTAACCATTGCAATGACCTTGAGGCAGACTGCCTGCTTGCCTCACCACCGCCCTGCTTTATAGACAGACAGACAGACTCTCTCTCTCTCTCTCTCTCTCACACACACACACACACACATACACACATGGTGATGAATGTTTGGCTTGCATTGTTGCTCATCTCTGGCACCGCTGTGAGACTAGAAAACATAGCAATGCTGGAAGACTTTTTTGCCTGCAAGTGTTGGAGGCAGCACTTCCATGTAGTGCCTACTGAGGTAGTCCCTGCAATGCAGCCGGTCAGGCAGTTGCTGAACACTGTGCCTCCCTTTCACTTAAGGCATTACTTGGCCATATCTCTCTAGAAAGCCACAAATTACATCCTTCTCAAACTATCTGAGGGATGTGCTGGTCTGTGAAACTTCCTTGTACAGAATGAAAACATTCAGTACACAGATGTCCAGTACATGTAAGAATGCCTTCTTACATCATTTACAGCACCTCCTCAGACAGTCGATGGTGCCGATCTGAATATCGGATTTATCAGTGAGTTGCATGTTCACATTATAGTCAATAACGGCATCAGGCTTGAAGACTGGCTGCCTCGTTCTCCTATCGATCTTGCCTGTGTCAATCAATTTACCTTCATGGACTGTGGAGAGGACATTTACCTTTCTCTTATCATGCCAGTGAATTGCGAGGAGTTTACCTGATTTCAAGATTCTGCACTCCAACTTCATGGTGCGCTTGGGAAAGGATGGCCAATATTTCCTCTTTGTGCATGGACAGTGCCACACGATCCAATTTTGTGTTCTTGCAGGTACTTTGCAAGACATGGTGCCATGTAATAATTATCGGTGAACAGGATATGATTGCCACTGTAGTACCTGTCTATCAGCTTCTTTACAACTGAGCCAGAGAAGCCATAGGGATCATCCTTCAACAACACCGCATCACTTGCTGTATACACAATAAAATCTAACATGTTCCCAGTCTTGCAATCACACAAAACAAACAACTTTATTCCAAAACGATGTCTCTTTGAGGGAATGTACAAATTGAAGGCAAGATGTCCCCTGAACAGAAGAAGCGACTCATTGATAACAACCTTCTGGAATGGCCTGAAATAGGATCGAAATTTTTCCTTCATCATTTCGAGAATCGAGGAAATCTTCCACAGCCTATTATTTGGATGTGGCCCCATAATCTTGGAGAACTGCAGGTACCTGAGGATGTCAAGGTAGAGGTCGCGTGGCATATACTTAGTGAATACGAGGGTAGCTGCAGTATCATCCACGAGCCCATAATCATGTATATTGTGTCTATTTAAATGAGGCTTCAACATAGTCAGTGCTAGCCTAACATACATCTCACTAACATTTGTCACTGTCCATTCTTTCATCTTTGGATTATCTCTTATGTGTGAGGTTTCACCCCAATTGCAACAGAATTCCCTGAATGCATTCACTTCTTTCACAATGAAATCCATCACTGCTGTTGTGATAAAGCAAGAAAGAATTCCACTGCAAAAGAAGATTGATTACAGGGGAATTCTGGCTGCACACCTGTGTTTGTTTCATCAAACACAGGTACCTCGGTCTGAGACCTCGTCCCTTCCTCCCAGTCAAAAGTTTCAAATCTACCCACCCATGGTTCCTGGCTTGCTGCCATGCACGTGGCCTGCCCTGTGCTCTGCCATGAACCTTAGCATGGCAGTGTGGTGGTGAGTCCACTGACTCCCCACTAGATGAGGCAGGTGATGATGATGAAGCTGGTGACAATGATCGTGGTGGTCATGGCAATGGTGATTGCCATGGATGGGCATGTGCTTACCAGAGTGCACCTGCACCAACATAGCCCAACGTACAGTACTTGGCTGTGGTGATGAGGCACGTGGTAACGTAGGCTGGCGTGCTGCAGAACGTGGTGAGGCAGGCCAGCATAGTGAGGCACATGGTGATCGTAGTACAGACACAGGGCATGTAGGAAAGGCTAGTGATGATGGAGGATGGGCGGAAATTTCCATGGTAGGCTGCTCTTGTGTGTGGCTCAGCCAGAGGCATTTCCACCTCCCGCCATCTCCTCCCTTTTTTCACTTCCTACCTCCCCGTACACCTTCTCCACTGTGCGAATATCCCCCTCTGCAGGATCATCAATAACATCTGACCCTTCCTCATCATCAAAAAAGTCTGATGATCATGCAGAGGGGAGATATTGCTGCACAGTGGAGAACTCACTGTTACTCTCCTCCTCTGATGTGTACATTTCTACACTCAGCATGGCGAAGTCACTTTCGTCAGAGGAGGAGTCACTTTCCCCACTCACTATTGGCGATAATGGCAGATCCAACTCCCTCCCTATCGCACTATCACCATGGCCTTTCCTTCTTAGGCCTTTAGACTTCATTGGTGTTGAAGTCAGCAGCTGCGGGCGCTCACCTGGGGGTCTGGACACAGGAAAACATTTTTGCATAGGTTTATCGATGATGGAGTTACGAAGGCAACTGGAGCATGACTGGGATGTGTGCCGGAGGGTTGCCAGTGGCTGTGTTTGGTGGAAGTAACCAACTGACTATTCAAAGAAGGGTGTGAATTACAAGATCATGTATACATATCACCTGGATGGCCTTGGGAGGACATGTATACATGACACCCAGACAGGATGGGTTAAATCACTGTATACCTCCCATTACTTCTATATCTGACACTTAACAACCTTACATATCACTATTATTATGAGACTTCTGTTATCATTATGTTATTTACACCCCTACTCCTCCTCCTCCCCCTTCTCCCCCCCCCCACACACACTTCTTCCTTTTGTTGCACATCCAAACACTTTCATATGTCTTCCAGTCTATATTGTGTATGGGCAACATTCACTTTCCTTCCCTCTCACCCACACCTCTGTCTCACTTTTGGTAGGTGGTGGTGACCATCATCCACTCACTTGATGTTGTGTTCCCTGTTTCTTACCCTTACTCATTCTATCTCAGTGTCTGAACTCCTCTGTTCTTGATTTTTTCTTTTCCTTCCTGTCACTTTTTAGTACTGTTCTTTCACTTCAGGTGGCTCTACACTGAGTGAGAAGCCTAATGGTATCCTGTAACCCAGGAAACATTAAACAACACTGGGTGGTTACCATAAAACCAATAAACGGGATGAAGTGGAGCCTACTATCTAGCCCCAGTTAGCTAGGTGGAAAGACACAAGTGTGACTTATCCAGGAATCAAACTTCCACACTATTCACCACGACTCGCTGTGGCATGGTGCTGTCAGTTGCAAGGAAAAATCGTTGAATCGCACCAGGATGGTCCTGCAAGGGCAGTTGCTTACCTGTGGCTGATAGGTCTGCTTGGCCAGACAAACTGGGTTTTTCAACAAGAACAACAACTCTCAAACACTGTTAATACATAGCCCTTCTTATTGGTGAATGTATTCAGTTTCGGCAAGACAAAATGCCCTTTGAATGTCAATCATAACCATCAGGAGGTTCATCTCACATGATCTGTACATCCCTTTCACTTCCCGATCTTCACACTTTGCCCTTGCATTCGAGTTGTTCTTATGGATTTGAAAAATATTGATACAAAGATAGTGATGACAGATTCTGCCAACACATCACTGATAACGCTGTTTTCTTTCTTTTTTTTTTTTTTATCTCCTCCTTACTCCTCACGCTTCCTTCTGTTTATTCTCTCCTTCATCTTGGTGCATCTTCCAGTTCTAGTCATATATATATATATATATATATATATATGAATGTAATGGAGATGAGGTGTCTGAGGAGTATGTGTGGAGTGACCCGTATGGATCGGGTGCGAAATGATGAAGTGCGAAGGAGAACTGGAGTTGTTCGGGAGATGGCTGGTAGAGTTGAGCAGAGGGTGTTGCGATGGTTTGGGCCAATGGAGAGAATGGATAATGAGCGATTGGTGAAAAAGATAACTAGATCTGATGTGAGAGGTGTAAGGCTGAGAGGAAGACCACGAATAGGATGGATGGACAGTGTGAAGAGAGCGCTGGATGTGAGAGGGATGTCTGTTGAGCAAGGAAGAGTGGCTCTGCGTGACAAAAATAAATGGAGAGAAATTGTGAATGAATAAGTGATGACGCAGCCCTGAGGGGATATTCTCCCGCATTTGGTCTGATCAGCTAGTCAGGTCAGGTGCAGGTAAGGGGATGGGTCTTTTATGATGTGGCAGGGGTAAACCAGTTCTGCTGTCGGGCCCTGCTGCGGATGTCACTGATTGCATTGCATAGTTGACCCTTGTGCGGTGTGGTGCGGTGAGGATCTGTCCGTTCTCCCCTTTGGGGCTAAGATGCGAATGAATGTGTTTGAATGGATGAGTAAATGGAGAGTGTGTCGTCCTGTCTCGGCTACCTCCCTTTCCTTGGGGGAAGCAGCCTAGATATATATATATATATATATATATATATATATATATATATATATATATATATACCGAGGCTGCTTCCCCCCAGGAAAGGGAGGTAGCTGAGACAGGACGACACACTCCCAATTTATTCATCCACTCAAATACATTCATTCGCATCTTAGCCCCAAAGCAGAGAAGGGACAGATCCTCATTGCACCGCACCACACGAGGGTCAACTACACAGTGCAATCAGTGACATCCGCGGCAGGGCCTGACAGCAGAGCTGGTTTACCCCTGCCACATCATAATAGACCCATCCCCTTACTGGATATATATATATATATATATATATATATATATATATATATATATATATATATATATATATATCAGCAGCAGCAGCCACTGCAAGTCCACTGAACAAAAGTCTCCCCCAAGCTTTTCCATTAATTCCTTGACTGAGCCAATCTTTGCCACGTTTTCCCTGTAAAACTCTCTATCTCATCCCTCCACCTCCTGTCTGGCCTTTCTATGCTACGCTTACAATCTCTAGGAGTCCAGTTAGTCAGCCTCTTGCTCCATCGGTCGTCCCTTATTTTTGCTACATGACTTGCACACCTTCACTTCTGTTCTTTTGTAACTTCTATAACGTCTTTGACTTTAGTCTTCTCTCTCACCCAAGTTGATATTTTCCTGTCTCTTAAAGATATTCCCAACACTGACATTTCCATTACTCTGTGGGAATGGATTAGTTGCTTTTCCATCGATTTTATTACTTTCCAAGTCTCACATCTGTACATCATAGCTGGGACTGTACATTCATTAAATACTTTTCGTTTCATACATAACCTGAAGTTACTTTTAATGATGTAACTATGTTTACCGACAGCTTTTCATCCAGTTGTAATGCGTCATTCTATTTTGTTATAATGGTCCTTCGTTAATTTTAGTATTTGCCCGAAAGTAATTGTACTCCTCGACTTCTTCAAGAATTTCTTCACTTAGTCTGATGATGCTCTTTCGTGTATTTGGATTAAACATCAGTTTAACATCGGTTCATCTTTAGCCCTACTTTGAGACCAGTGCTATAGGTCTCGAGACCAAGACCAGTCTGGAGACCAGTTTGATGTGGTCTTGGTCTTGATCTTGGTCTCGCTTGACGTGGTCTTGGTCTTGATCTTGGTCTCGCTTGACGTGGTCTTGGTCTTGATCTTGGTCTCGCTTGACGTGGTCTTAGTCTTGATCTTGGTCTCGAAACTTCTGGTCTCGGAGTTTTGGCTCGAGACCAGGTCGAGACCAGCATTATAAAGTGTATTGCGGCTTGGGGAAGGTTGGATTTTATGATCATACACGGAGAAAATTCATGGCTGATTCGATTCATGGCGCGCCATGCAGCGTTGTACTGTCTATAGATACTGCCTGGTGTTCATATATATTAAATTTTGTAAATATATTTCCTCCCTTTTAGGGGCATAGCCAGGATTTGGGAGCAACTGGGGCCAAGTCAGACATCAGTAGCTTCCAAGCTTTCGAGTTATGACCCTTCAGAGCTTCCAAATGGCTATCACATAGGCCTGCAGTGACTTCTGTGACCTTTTTAGAAGAAGTCAGAATATTTTCTAGTGTTTTACAGCCCCCCCTTCGTATTACATACAACTTATTCACCTATGAGTGGGGAGCCATGGCCATGTGGCCCAGTGGCGTTTCTAACCCCACTAAAGTGGGGAGGGGGTCAGCTGGGAGCCGAAAAATCATCTGCAGTAGCAAGGAGGGCACTGAGCAGTCTCTAATGAGGGCCCTTTAAAGAGGGAAAGTTAGTGAAAACTGTTCTCTTAAAGAAATAATGGGTACTACCGTAAAAAGTATTTTGAGCACTTAAGGAAGTAAAATATATATTTTATATTTATGAAAAATTTTTACTGCCCACCTCTGTATCCCCAAACCCCTCCGGCCTCTTGTGTAATTATCCTGAATAATACAGTAGGTAGTCCCCCTCGACTGTTCACGAGAAACGAAAAATGAATATGTTATGTATATATTTGGGCACGGGTAAAGCTCGGAGAGAAGTGCGAAAATTAGTCTCCCGAAAACCAGCTTTCGCATGAAGAAGATACAGCTATCCATGAGTATGATGGCACTGACAAAGTATGCAACACCATACATTATAACTTCAAAACCGTACTTTCAAAAGTTTGAAAACTTAAAAAAGTTTCAAAAGCCGTAACATCGGTGTGCAGGGCCGTATAGAGCTATGACCGCTCCCTGGGGTGCCTGGAAAACGTTTGACACGGGCCAGTAAAAGAAGCAAATTGTCACAGTTCTGGTGTGGGCTCTGGTCCGTCCACATTCTTGAGTTTTGGCCCCGGGAATTATCCCCATTACCCTCTTCTCTTTCATTCTTCATAGTAATTGTCTTCCGAGTTCCCAGAAACTCATGACCTCATTCAACTCATGTGCGATAATGAACTTAAGTTGGTTTAAAAGGTTTTGAGTATTGCATCGATACATAATCTGGAACTGGGTGATTGGGGTACTAGTGCACTGACTCGGGGGGCCGAGACGCCCCTGAAAACTGACCAGCGGTGCAGTTGCTGCAGGCTGCAGCTACTTTTCATTCATTCATCAGGCACATAAATTCTTGGTCTTGGTCTTGGTTTCGGAGGGTCTGGTCTTGGTCTTGGTCTTGGTCTCGGAGGGTCTGGTCTTGGTCTTGGTCTCGAGGTGCCTGGTCTTGACTACAACACTGTTTGAGACCTTCTTTGTTTAGGTCATTTAACATTTCATGCAATGTCTCTGCCGTTTCTAAGGTTTGGACAATGTCATATGCAGATCTTAAATGGTTTTGGTTTTCCCCATCTATGTGTACTCCTTTGTTTTCCCAGTCTAGTGCTCTGGAAATACTTTCAATGCATGTTGTTAATAATTTTGCTGAAATTGTATCTCCTTGATGCACACCTTTGTTAATTTTAATTTTTTCAGAGTCATTATGAATTTTAACTGAAGAAGTTTACCCTTTATATATGTTTTCGAGTAGTTTTACAATGTTCTCATTTACTCCATGTTCTCACAATGAATTTATAATTGCTATGTGCTCCACTGACTCAAAAACCTTTTCGTAATCAACGAAACCGAAGCACAGAGGTTTATTATATTCTGTAGTTTTCTCAGTTACCTGATTCATTGTAAGTAGATGATCAGTGGTCGAATATCCTCATAGAAATCCTGCCTGTTTACGAGGAAGGTTTTCTTCTCGATTTATTGTTTTTCTCTTTGTACGAACTTTAATGGACAGTTCGTAAATACTTGACAACAGGGTCATGACCCTGTTGTTATCAAAAACTTTTTAGTCCCTTTTTTGTCGAAAGCAAATATATATATATATATATATATATATATATATATATATATATATATATATATATATATATATATATATATATATATATATATATCTGAAAACATATATAGATAGATAGATATAGATATATGTGTCCCTCTCTCTCTCTCTCTCTCTCTCTCTCTCTCTCTCTCTCTCTCTCTCTCTCTCTCCAGTATATACAAATCTATCTTTATATATATATATATATATATATATATATATATATATATATATATATATATATATATATATATATATATATATATATATATATATATATCCCATTTGAGCCCAGTGTCCACGGTAATGGACAGAACTGGGATTTTTCAAGTATTTATAAAGTAGGGAACCCCCGGGTAGGGATCTATGAGCTTCGCGACTATGAGCCAATAGGCGGAGGGCGGTACGCTTAGTGCCCTCCCAGTGGAATGCCTCGCCCAGCACCCCTGGGATCCAATGGGTTAAAAATATATATATATATATATATATATATATATATATATATATATATATATATATATATATATATATATATATATATATATATATATATATATATATATATATACACTATATATATGGAGCCTCTGTGGTACAGTGGTAAAATGTGCATTTTCGTACACTGAAGAACGAGGGTTCGTGCCCCGCCAGGGTAATAAACTTTGGGAACGTTCTTCTGGCCACGTACTGCATTTGCGGACACAAGGGGTACTGTGTTTGAACCAGTGTTGCATACTATAAAGTATACTTGCACCCAGTCATCTTGCGCGGGCCGATTACACTTGGTTCACAGACTACACACATCCAAAGCCACTCCAACACTACAGTTACACTTGCAAGCACTTCTCACCCTCCATACAATCTCTACCAGACAGCCTAAGCCACTTGGTAGAGATACATTGGCTGTATCGTCCCCACTTCGGTCGGGATAGGCCGGTCCGGCAGCGGACGCTCATACGACTGATGATATATATATTTATATCACCAGGGGTACCTGGCGTTACCGGGCCAAAAAAGCAAACATTCTAATCCTATTTGTTCTAGTTCAATCCTTCTTTCTACTCCAAAAAGGCCATGTACAGTCGCCAAACTTTCCACCTGGGCCACCTAGCCGCGAGAGGTGGGTAACGGGTGCTGGCAACAGTGTATATGTTTGTTCGTGTGTACATGCTCGACGAAAGTTCGGATCATCAACTCTCTTCGTCCATAGTGAACCTCAGTCAGAGTCAGAGTTCATCCCATAGATGGCTGGGTACGGAGTTGGCTGGGGAGAAAAATGTCTCAGGAGTAAGGCGGCTCTCCCATCGGCTCAGCCAGTTGCATGAAACTGGTCGCATGGAAAATTGTTGGGTGCCACAGGTCGCGCTGACCAAGGCCAAAGATATATGACTATATAAATTTTATAATAAAGTAATATAAATAATATTCTTATATAAATATAAACTTTTATTTATAATACAATAATATATATTATACTATACATATTTGGTCTTGGTCCGTGAAACCTGTGACATGCAACAATTCCATGCGACCGGTTTCCTGCAACTGGTCGAGCCGGTGGGAGAGCTGCTTAAGGGGGGAGCTTGGCATAGTGAAGTCCAGGGAAGGTGCAGGACGTTGAGGGGAGGGGGTTACGTTATTCATACCGCCAGTGACAATAACTGCCGAACTAGTTTTTGAGATCCATTGGCAATCTACCAAATATTTACATTTTTTAACAATACTAAACATCTTATTTTCTATGTTGTTTTTACATTGTTACAATAACATGTTAATGCACTAAATACTGGAATCACTCCAAGCCTTTCTCTCACACTCTCTCATTATATCAGTAATTCCATTTCATAGGGTTATCACTTGATACCATTATCAGTATAGGTTGAAGATGAATGCATTTACCTAACATCTACATCCAGTTACAAGTGAGATTACCTGCCATATTCACATCATGAATGACATTGACCAATAAACATTAGGATGATGTTCAGACACTGTTAACGGTTGCTTATTTCCTCGTTGGTAGTACTTCAGGCAGATGTTTTCATGTGTTCTGTGGTGCACCACGAAGAGGTAGGAGATTAAAATACTGTCACCTCAGCAGGCAGAGAATTTATGCATACTTTTGTCGAATGTGGTTATTATATCAGCTATGATAATGATTTACCGTAACATTTTTCATATGACTATGATCATTACAGCACATCTTTATAGTCCATTCGTCTAACGTATGACTGAATTACACATTGCAAGGAAAACTGATTGTGAGCGGTGCCGCTTATGTTTGCGGTCACACATTTACACGCTCATCGATTATTCACCGAACAACATTATCTCACATTATAGCAAGATGAAGACACCATCTCTTCACCACAGTATGCAAAAGCTTCCAGTCATTTTAAGCTCAATTTTATTGATTCATGAATTGTTTGGACATTTATATCACCATTGCCTGTGATATTACTTATGTGATTGGTAAATGCAACATAACGAACATGAAATTATCATTACAGGCTGGAACACTTTTTTTTTTTTTTTTTATCCCGCGAACCTCGCTTTAGCCCCGGTCACCGAGGTTCGGAGTGCGAGGATATGTGATGTTGGTTGCTGACTGGCTGCTACCAAGACCTAGGTCATAAAACAAGGGTTTGGTGTTTAATAGGAGAAACCCATCTCTCCTGACGGGGGTGGAACCACGTCACACGGATCGCCTGGCGGAAGCGTTAACTACCACGTCACCCACAGTACTGTTTCAAATATTTAATATATATCAACTATTAAAACAATTGCCGTGTTTGCACTGCAAACACAGAGATCCACGTAATGATTAAGTGATGAGATGCTTAGGTTTTCTATTGTTAACGAAAGTTTGACTCATGACTAGCTGACTCAAGGCAGTATTCTGCCTCAACGAACGAGTTTCAACCTCCGACATCTACAGCTCCTAACTCTCCTACTTAGTTTAAATTAATATCCTCCCAATGAGTAATCCTGTAACGATTAATGACCTAACTTGTCTAATCATGTCTCGGATCAAGAATGGTATTTCAATAGGTTTAATCGAGATCGGCCCAGGACTGGCTAAATGCAAAACGAACAGTCAGACACAGATATCTACTTTTCAACCATAAGGGCCGGTCACACGACGGTTCTTCCCCCCCAATATGCAGTAGACATTTTTTAGCCATGGGTTTATCATGTAATAATGAAAAAGAATACTTTTTAAATATATAATATATGTAAAGATGCGGTCTTTTGAATTAGTTTACTTATTGTTTTCAATACTTGCATTATCCAACACTTTCAAGAAGCTCCTTTGAAATTCTATCGCCTAAAAATTGTCGACTGATTACTGGGATGAACTTTGACTGAGGTTCACTAAGGAAAACGAGAGGTGATGATCCGAACTTTCATCAAGCATGTACACACGAACAAACAGATAGCCTACACTGTTGCCAGCACCCCTTACCCACCTCTCGTGGCGGGGTGGCCCAGGTGGAAAGTTTGGCGACTGTACCTCTTATGCCTTTGAAGACTGATTATAAGAGGTTCAGGACTTTCTATTTCAGCTCTTGCAGAATAACGCTCAGTATTTGTGCACACTTGTTTACTATTATCGGTGACCTCAAACGACCCTCGACCTCAAATGACCTCGGAGGTCAACTTCACATAGCCTATATCCGAACTGGAGCTTACGAGTCTCCATGCCAAAAATTGGGCTGCTGAGTCCAGTCATTTGAGCGTGTATTACCAGTGACCTCAATTGACCTCCGATCAGTGACCTCAGATGACCTCGGAGGTCAACTTCACATAGTCTATGTCCAGACTGGAGGTCATGTGAGTCTCCTTACAAAAAATTGGGCTGCTGGGTCCAGTTGTTTGAGCTTGTATTACCTGTGACAAATGACCTCTAACTGGTGACCTCTAATAACCTCGGAGGTCAACCGCTGATAACCATTGTCCGAAATGGAGGTCATGTGAGTCTCCATGCCAAAAATTGGGCTGCTGGGTCTAGTTGTTTGAGCGTGTATTACTGGTGACCTCAAATGACCTCTGACCAGTGACCATTAATGACTTCAGAGGTCTACCTCACACAGCCTATGACTCCTTGCCAAAAACTGAACTGAAGGGGTACCCGGTGTTGCCCGGGCAAAAAAAAAGGCAAACAGCCTACTGATGACCACAAATGACCCAGATCTAATTTTGACACCCCTAAAACCATCCTTGGTTCACCCTGATTCAGAAAATATACGGGTCTCGGGGTCTCTGGCTCTTGGTTTGGGCGTGATTAAAGGACAAACAAACAAACAATGAAACAATTGTGGCTCCTACACACACACACACACACACACACACACACACACACACACACACACACACACACACACACACACACACACACACACACACACACACACATACAGGAGGAGCTAAGTAAATTAGACAAAGGAAAAGCAAATGGGCCTGATGAAATTTCATGTTGGGTGCTACGTGAATGTGCATAGTAGTTAAGTAAATCATTATTTTTAATTTTCAAGAAATCCTTGAGTCAAGGTAAACTACCTGATATTTGGAAGAAAGCAAACATTGTTCCCTTATTCAAGAAAGAGAATAGACAAAATCCACTTATCTAGCGACCAGTATCACTAACCAGTGTTGTAAGCAAGGTATTAGAAAAGCTTATAAGAAAAGCTTCAGTAAATCGTCTAGAAGAACACAGTATGATAACAGAAAGACAATTTGGTTTCAGAAAAGGAAAAATCATGTGTTACTAATCTGTTGAGCTACTATGACAGAGTAACAGACACATTACAGGAAAGAGAAGGATGGGTAGTCAGTATCTACAGTATTTAGATTTCAAGAAAGCATTTGACACAGTACCACACCAAACACTTTTATGGAAACTGTACCATCAAGAAGGAAGTCGAGGCAAACTGTATTGTTGGATGCAAGATTTTCTCATGAAAAGAAAAATGAGAACAGTACTAAGGGGAAATTACTCATCATGGAAAGAAGTGACTAGTGGAGTACCACAGGGCTCAGTGCTGGCACCAATCATGTTTTTAGTGTATATAAATGATACAGACAGTAACACTGGAAATGAAAGCTATCTAAATATGTTTGCAGATGATGCAAAAATACAAAGGAGAATTACTAACAGACTCTTGTAAAGAGCTACAAGAAGAATTAAATAAACTTCATGAATGGAGTAATACATGGCAAATGGAATTCAATGTGGACAAGTGTCATGTAATCAAGTTTGGTAAAAGTGGAAAAAGACCTGATTGGGATTATACATTAGGAAATAAAATCCTACACACATCAGAAAGAGAGAAGGACCTAGGTGTGATTATCAATAACAGACTATCTCTGGCTGACCACATCAGTGAGAAGGTACGGAACATGTATACATTGCTTGCCAATATGAGAATAGCGTTTACATACATAAATGAAGACATGTTAAGAAAGTTAATAACATCATTCATCAGACCAACCCTGGAGTATGCATCAGTAGTCTGGAGTCCTCATCTCAAAAAACACATAGACAAGATTGAAAAGGTTCAAAGGGCCGCTACAAGATGTGTACCAAGCTTAAGGGATCTAAGCTACGAAGAAAGACTAAATAAACTGAATCTACAAACACTAGAGGAGAGAAGGAAAAGAGGTGACATGATTATGCCATATAAATGTATATCAGGGAAGGAGAAAATAGACATAAATGATAACTTAACGTATGGGGAAGCATCAGCAAAAGGACACAGCAAAAAACTGCATAAAAAGAGAGGTGATAAAGACATAAGAAAATTTAGTTTCCCAAATAGAGCAATTGATCAGTGGAATGCACTACCAAATGAAATAGTGTGTGCCAAAACAATTCACAAAATTAAGGATATGTACGATAAATATGGTTTAAGACATGGGACAGTACGAGCTTGACTCATTCCTATAAAGATACAATTAGGTAAGAACACACACACACACACACACACACACACACACACACACACAATATCTATATCTATCTATCTATAGATAGATATAGATATAGATATAGATAGATAGATATAGATAGATAGATAGATAGACAGATATACAGGGTGTTTCAAAAATAGTGTTAATAAATTTCAGGATAAATAGAATAGGAAAATATAAATATAAATATACTTTACTATATGACATTTTGGGGAACTTGTCATATTTACTGTGATATTACACATTTTATGTTTAATAGGAAACTCCAGAGGATGAAAACAATCAGTAGCTTACCATCATCTCAATACCTTTATTTTTTCATAATCTTGTGTACACCAGTGTAATGTACAGTATTAACGAAACCTACATAAATGTGAACCTGAAGCAGCATATCATTTTTGCCTCAGGGGTTTGAACGAAGCTTCGTGATTTGAAGGTACTGTGAGAAGGTGAGAGAAAGAAGGATGTACCGGCAGTCTTAAGTCAGCAACGGACATGGAGCCATACACGGCTGCAGAGTACACAGACATGTTACGTTGGGTGCAGCAGGAAGAAATGAAGCTGAAGCAGTAAGGATGTATGATGAGCGATATCCTTACTGAAGGCGACCATTTCAGCCTACTCTTCTTCGTGTAAAACAACGACCACGGGAATATGGCACACTGAATCCACGTGCAGTAAACAGAGGAAGGGCTCATGGTGAGCACCTACTCGATGTAGAAGAGGATATTCTCATTGCCACTGGAGATGAACCATCTACAATACACGTCGACTTGGTGCACGATTCAGTGTGGCTCATGCATCTGAATCGAGGACTGTAAACAGACAATGCCTGTACCCGTATCATCACCAGCCCATCCATGCTCTGACCGAACGTGATTATCCCCAGCAAGTGGATTTCTGTAGATGGCTTCTTACTCATGCGAGGGAGAACAAATGTTTTCTTGCACATGTTTTGTGGAGTGATGTGGCTGTGTTCACAATAGGTGGCATGCTAAACCAACATAATACACACACATGGGCGGCAGATAACCCACATGTAACAACAACAGAACGCTTTGCGATCAGTGTGTGGGCTGATATTCTTGGTGATCGTCTAATCAGACCATTTTTGCTACCACAACGACATACAGGCAATGTGTACACCAGATTTCTTCAGGATGAACTCCCCATACTACTTGAAGATGTACCCTTCAGAACACGTACACGAATGTGGTTCCACCATGATGGGGCTCCACCTCACTTTGCACGAGGTACAAGGGATTTCCTTAACCCTTCGTGGGCAAATGGGGTCCCGGCGGACCCCAGCATGTTTTTAAAATGTTGCCATTAAGCCATTTTTTACTTTCACAGTCTGGCCTCTCATGACTTTTATTGTAGATGGTTATTTTATATCCTCACAAAATTTGAGTAAAAAATCTCGCACGATTTAGGAGTGACATTGCAATAAATGTCAGTGGGGTCCTGGCGGACCCCGCTGGCCTTTTGTGTGACTATTTTTTTTTTTTTATGTATATTTTTTCAGATATTTCAGATTATAAACATCAGGACAATGTCAATACCAGTAACAAAGTTTTATGCCTCAATGGCGGTGGCAGAAGGTGACCAAGAAGAAGAAAATTATTCAGGTGATGATTATTAAGTTCTTGAACGATTAGACAGTGAAATTAGTGTGAGTAGTATTGAGTTTCCTGTGAGTGCTGATGATAATTCTGAAAATGCAAGTGGTGGTAGTAACACAGAAGATGCTCATCAAGAGGATAAAACGAGAAATATGTTGTACCAAATTTGAACATTATAGGGATAGTTTTATTTTATGATCATGCTAATTTACCTTACACATGAACTTGTTATTATTTTGAGAACCAGTTCCAAGAATACTGACAATCAGACATTCAGGTAAATGTAGAATCAGTACTTCCACACTCACACTTTAATAAAATTCAGATAAAATGAAAAAAAAAAGTTGTTAAAATGATAATAAAAAAAAACAAAAACAAAAAGGGACACTTGGTGGGTTGGTTCCACGTGCCGTGTCTTGGGCAACATATATACAAAGTTTAATAAATATAACTTCATGAATATGGTAGAAATACACCATTAAGATTTGGGGTCTGCCGGGACCCCATCGGCCTTCCGTGTAACTTGGTAACCCCTGGCCCACGAAGGGTTAATGCTATGTACTCTGACAAGTGGATAGGCCGTGGAGGTCCAATTGCCTGGCCACCTAGATCATCCGACCTAACTCAACTTGACTTTTATCACTGGGGACACCTTAAGATCAGGGAGTATGTTAAACCAGTCAACACCCATCAGGAACTGTGGCAAAGAGTACCAGGGGTATTTGAACGTGTATGCCAGTCACTTCTGCCCCGAGCCCAAGCCAGTATCAACGAGGGGGATAGAAATTTCGAGTTCCTATTGTAATACTGTAGTGTACAATACATCAGTGTACACAAATGTATAAAAAGGTACTGATCATTTTCATCCCATAGAACTTCCTATTAAACATAAAATGTGTAAAATCACGGTAAATATGACAAATTTCCAGAAATATCACATAGTAAAGTATATTTATAGGCTATTCTCCTACTCTATTCATTCTGCAATTTACGAACACTATTTTTGAAACACCCTGTATATATATATATATATATATATATATATATATATATATATATATATATATATATATATATATATATATATATATATATATATATATTTATATATTTATTTTATACAAGAAATAAGGAACCAAAGGCCAGAAGCCCACAAACCGTTCCTTCCAAGAAAAAACAAAACTAATACAAAAGAGAGCCAAATTCAAGATCCGTTCATTTCGAGATGCCTGGACACACTGCGTTTGAAAGACTGGAGATCATAGGAAGTAGGAAATAGAGACAGAGGGAGACAGTTCCAGAGTTGACCTGTTGCATAAATGAAGGACTGGGAGTAACGGTTAACTCTTGCATTTGAGAGCTGGACAGAGAAAGGATAAGAATTTGTACGGGTGCTATGCACCCGTCTTAGAGGTGGAGGGATGCAAGCAGACAGGTCAGAGGAGCAGTGACAATTAAAGTAGGGATAGAAAAGAGATAAAGACGCAACAGTGCGATGAAGAGACAGAGGTTAAAGGGAGCCAGTAAGAGCAGGAGAGTTGATGAGATGAAAACCTTTAACTCCACCCTATTCAGAAGAGCTGTATGTGGGGAGCCTCCCCACACATGAGATTTGTACTCTAAACAGGGGCGAATAAATAAAACCAGTGTATAAAGTAAACAACTGTGCAGGGGTAAAGAAGGTACGGAGTCGGTTTAGCACACTTAATCTCTTGGAAGTACATTAAACAAGAGATGCAATATGATTTTTCCAAGATAAGTCCCCAGTGAATGAAACCCCAAGCATGTTCAAGGATGATGCAGGATTGAGCCGGATATTATTAAACATTAGAGGGTACTTCTGTGGAAGATTGTGTCAGGTTGATAGGGGTAAAACCGAGTTTTTGATGCATTAAAGACAAGATTATTTTTTACCGCGGTCAGAGATACGAGCCAAGTCAGACATTAGGTGTGCCATAGCCTCATCCCTTGTTTGTTGAAGTAACTGCTGAGATGGACGTTGCGGGAATCGAATGGGAAAGGTGAAGGGTGGAATCATCAGCATACGAGTGGACAGGGTTAGATGTACAGCTTAGAAGGTCATTGATGAATAAAAGGAAGAGAGTTGGTGATAGGAAAGAGCCCTGAGGAACACCACTGTTGATAGATCTAGGAGACGAACGATGTTCGTCTACAATAGCAGCTATAGAACGACCAGAAAGGAATCTATTGATGAAGGCACAGATGGAAGGATAGAAACCGTAAGAGGGCAGTTTGGAAATTAAAGATTAACACCAGATTCGATCGAAAGCCTTTGAGATGTCAAGTGCAATGGCAAAGCTTTCGCCAAAGTCCCAAAAGGAGGATGACCAGGAGTCTGAAAGGTAGGTGAGAAGATCGCCAGTGGAGCATCCCTGATGGAGCCCATACTGATGATCAGAAAGAAGGTTGTAATAGGAGAAATGCTTTAAAATTTTTCTGTAAAGAATTGACTCGAAAACTTTAGAAATACAGGATGTTAAAGCAATTGGACGATAGTTAAAGAGTTGGGAACGGTCATCCTTCTTTGGGACTGGCTGAATAAGAGCAAACTTCCAGCAAGAAGGAAAGGTACAAGTTGACAGACAGAGATGAAAGAGTATACCTAGGCAGGGTATAAGCACAGAAGCACAGTTCTTGAGGAAAACAGGAGGGACCCCATCAGGCCCATATGCCTTGTTAGTACTGAGGCCAGTGATGGAAGAAAATACATCAGCTGAAGAAATTTTAATGTTGGCCGTGAAGAATTCTGAGGGGGGAAGTGATGGAGGAACAGCACCGGAATCGTCTAAGGTGGAATTGGAGGAGAAAGTCCGAGCAAAATGATCCTTTTCAGTAGAAGAAATAGCTACAGAGCCATCAGAATAGAAAAGAGGAGGGAAGGATGATGAGCTAAAGTTGTTAGAAAGGTTTTTGGCAAGGTGCCAGAAGGAGCAGGAAGAATTCGAGTTGGAGAGTTGAGAGCACTTAGTACAGATGAAATTATTTTTACCAGATTGAACAGCAGACTTAGCACAATTCTGGGCAGAAACATAAACAAGATATGATTCAGGAGTGGGTTGGCTCCGGTACCTTTTATAGGCCCTCTCCTTGTTGTGGGCAGCATTAGAACAAGGGTGATTAAACCATGGCTTTTTTGCATTAGTTAATGGATATGAGAAAGGAATATATGCTTCCATGCCCGAGAGAATAACCTCTGTAATGCACAAGGCTCACTCAGATGGCTCCCGGCCATGGAAGCAATAATCATTCCATGAAAATTCAAAGAAGTACTGTCTGAGGGCCTCCCAATCTGCAGCTCCAAAGTGCCACAGACGACGTTTCTTTGGAGAGTCCACAGGCCATACTGGAGCGATAGAACAGGTTAAGGTAATAAGGTTGTGATCAGAGGAGGCCAATGCAGAGGATAGATTAATAGTGTAAGCAGAAGGATTAGTTATAAAGAAGAGGTCAAGTATGTTGGAGCTCTCTCCAAGGTGGTCATGGATATTGGTAGGGTGCTGTACAAGCTGCTCTAGGTCATTAAGGATAGATAAGACGTAGGCTTGTTCACCAGGTGGATCAGTGAAAGGAGAGGAGAGCCAAAGGTGGTGGTGAACATTGAAATCTCCTAGAATGGAGATTTCAAAGAAAGGAGAAATGGATAGAATGTGTTCCATCGTAGAAGTAAGATTGTCGAAGAATTTTTGATAGTCAGTAGAATCAGGGGATAAGTAAACAGCACAGATATATTTAGTCAGAGAATGACAAGAAACCCGAAGCCAGAGAGTAGAGAATTTAGACGAATCAAGTTCAGGAACACGAGAGCAAGATCAATCGTTGCATACATATTCACAACATCCACCTTTGGCTTTGAAGAGTATAGAGAAAGTAGGAGGAAACAGAAAAGGGTTTGCTGTCAGTTGCCTCAGACAGTTGAGTCTCTGTCAAGAAGGTGAGGTTTAATGGAAGTGCGGTGGTGTTCAACATAGAGAAAGTTAGAGGAAAGGCAGCAAATTTTGCAGAAGTGAAGAAGTGAGTCAGATAGTGGTTCCAGGCATCCCTCTGAGTCGCCACTGGGAGAGGGGCTGATGGTGGGAGAATGTATGGTCCCCCCCCCCGGAGGACTCCGAGGCCAGATTTTCTGATGCCATTTTAATTTGAATTTTGAAAAGGAAGCGTAGTGTGTACTATGCATGTTGTCTGGTGTTGACAGTTAGAGAAACTTGGAGAGCATGCTGGCCTACTCTCTGTGTTAATGAGACACTGAAAAAGTTCAGCAAATGAGGAAGGTCAGGAACTAGTCCCGAGGGCTGATGAAACGGGAGCTCCAGCTCTCCTGTCAACAGCTTTCCATTTATATCTTTATGCAAAACAACCACGGGAATAATGAAAGTAGCGACAGTGAGTACTTTCGTATATCACATCTTCCGGCAGAGAGATACAGATACCTAAAAAGTAGAGGTGTTTTATACACACTTGCAGCAGGGAGTAGCACACAGAACAAAGAATGACTTGAGTTAAAACTGAGTGATACTCAGAATAATGGGTACTTGACTTTTTACCCTATGGATGCACCTACAAAATGGGTAGGTAATGCGATTAAACTTATGCCACCTGAAGCAGGGGGTGGCACAGAAAACAATGGATGACCTGATTTAAAAATCTGCAATACACAGAACAATTTGTACCTGACTTTTTACCCTATGGATGCACCTATAAAATGGGTAAGTAATGCGATTTAACTTATGCCACCTGCAGCAGGGGGTGGCACAGAAATCAATGGATGTCCTGAATTAAAAATTTGCAATACACTGAACAATAGGTACCTGACTTTTTACCTAAGGGATGCACTTTCCATAATGGGTAAATACTGCGTATTAACTTATGCACACCTGCAGCAGGGGGTGGCACAGAGAACAATGGTTGACGTGAATTAAAAACTTGCAATACACAGAACAAGTGGTACCTGACTTTTTACCTAAGGGATGCACTTTCCATAATGGGTAAATACTGCGTATTAACTTATGCACACCTGCAGCAGGGGGTGGCACAGAGAACAATGGTTGACGTGAATTAAAAACTTGCAATACACAGAACAAGTGGTACCTGACCTTTTTCCTTAGCGATGCTCCTCACAAAAGGAGATAAATACTGCGGATTAACTTCAGAACATAGACGATTAACGTTAGGTTTGAGGAAAAGATTTAGAAATTTGAATCTTACAACATAAATACAGTGTAAGGACAGCCCAACAGAGTACTGGTTTATTTCAGCAGAAAGCATCCAGTGATCACCATAATGACTGGGTAGGCTCTAAGATTCTAACAAGATCAAAATGCTTTGATGAAAGAAATGTAATTGACTCTTGTCTAATTTCTGGCCCATATGAAAAGAATGTAAACATAAGCTATGGTAATTTTAAGTGTAATACATTATTAATTGAATGAATATTGAAGCAGTACCCCTCAGACCAACACCTGTGCAGGACACACCTAGTATTAATCTTCTGTGTTCTAAAGTTAAGGAGCAGTATTTACCCCATTTTATCAGGTGCATCCCTAATGAAAAAAAAAAGTCAGGTACCTATTGTTCTGTGTATCGATCAGTTTTAATTCAAGTCATCCTTTGTTCTGTGTGCCATTCCCTGCTGCCGGTATGTATAAAAGACCTCTACATTTTAGGTCTCTGTGTCACTCTGTTTGAAGATGTAATATAAAGAAGTACTAAATGTCTGTCGGTACTTTCATTTCTCCTGTGGATATTTCGCATATATATATATATATATATATATATATATATATATATATATATATATATATATATATATATATATATATATATATCAGTCTTGTATGAGACAGTCTTAGCATGTACTCAAAATGGAAGGTGGGTGATAGCGCCAAAGTGGTGACATGTGGAGATGTAGGAAGACTGCTGGGCCCCAAGGAAGATTACTGGGACTTGGGAATAGGCCCTGAAGCCTTTGTCCAGAGTCGGACACGTAAATAAATAAATAAATATATATACATCATCATCATCATCATCACCGTGTGAGTATCCACTGCAGGACCGGCCTATCCCGACAGAAGTTGGGATGATACAGCCTATGCATCTCTACCAACCGACTTAGGCTGTCTGGTAGAGATTGTATGTAGGGTGACAATTGCTGGTAAGTTTGATTGTGGTGTTGGAGTGGCTTTGGATGTGTGTGTAGTCTGTGAACCATGTGTAATCGGCCCGTGCAAGCCGACTGGGTGCAAGCATATTTTATAGTATGAGACACTAGTTCAACCACAGCACCCCTTATGTCCGTTAAAGCAGTACGTGGCCGGGAGAACGTTCCCAAAGTTTATTACCCTGGTGAGGCGCGAACCCTCGTTCTCCAGTGTACAAAAACGCACATTAGCCCTGTACCACAGAGGCTCATTTTATATATATATATATATATATATATATATATATATATATATATATATATATATATATATATATATATATATACTGTATATATATATATATATATATATATATATATATATATATATATATATATATATATATATATATATATATATATATCAAGAAGGAGTAATCGCTGTGGGGCACATAGCCTCACTCACCCTCTGACTCCACCCACGTGGGTCCCTCTGTGCAACTTTCCAGACAGCGACTTTTCCCTCGAAGTATCTCCCAACAGGAGTGATCAACCTGCTCCAGCCATGAGTTACATGGCCTTCCCCTTGAAGTCCTCCACCATGGGTTTACTCGTTCAGAGTTCACCCTGTGAGGAGGGTTAGTCTTAGGAAAGCTGGCCACGTGCCCATGTAGCTGGAGTTTGCACTGAGGTATCATGTGTGTCATTGGCCTTGATTCAGTCTCACTAAGTATTTGCTTGTTTTGCAGCCCGATTATACAAGCGATATCTCATGATCCTGCAAAGACACTTAGTACCAAAGGAATTGATTCATCGCTTCCAGTCACTGTTTAGTGTCCATGTCTCACACCAATAAAGTAAGACAAGGGGCAGCAGTGCCTTGAAGATGCGACCTTTCTTTGTACACAAATAACGACAGCTCCAAACACCTGAACTGAGTGAATCCATAATCCCGTAGGCATGCTTAATGCGGCGAAAAGTCTCATTGTCTGATCTACCGATGTTATGGACACACTACTAAAATAAGTGAATGTTTTCAAGACTTCTATATCCTGACCACATGCTTGGACTGACTGAAGCGGTCTAGCCAACAAGCCACCATATGCTTGAGCCTTGGTCTTGGCCCAAGAGACCTTTAATCCCAAAGGCTTTGCATTCTCTTGTTATTCCTTCAAGGCACTTGGTAGTATTTCCAGCAACTCTGCTAGGATAACTGTATCATCAGTAACATCAAGGTTGGTAACCCTGAAATTGCCATTTTTTTTTTTTTTTTTTTTTTAAATGTGACCGACTCTGGGCATAGGCTTCACAGCCTGCTTTCAAGGCCCAGTAGTCCTCCTACGTACCGCACACCTCTACATGTCACCACTTCGGCGCTAACACCCACCGTCCATACTGAATACATGCTAGGGCTGTCTCATACAGGACTGGTGTATTGGTATTAGTGGGGGTATTTTTACGACATGTCGGCGGGCCTTCTGGTAGATCAGTAAAGTCTGATTTTTCTGAAATTCAAATCCTTAAACTGTTCCCTGCCTCAGCGGGATTTGAACCCGGGTCCATCAGGACTGCAGGCCAACTCTCTACCGATTGAGCCACCGCCTCCCCCCACAATGTCTTTGACTCACAGCCCAATCCAATACCCAATCCATACATGCGCTGAAAAGTATGGAGGGAAGGACACATCCCTGTCTTACACCAGAAGAAGGTGGATGTTCCCCCACAACACTTGACAGCATTCTCAGTGTCTGAGTACATGCCAGCAATCAGTCGGATTATCCCTGCGAGGATCCCACAGGGTCGCAAGAGTTCCCATAGCATCTCCCAATTTACCGGGTCAAATGCCTTCCTGAGATGCACATAGGCTGCAAGCCGAACTTGTTGAAACTCAAGACAGCATTCCACAAGAACTCGAAGAGCTAGGATACAGTCAACATTAGACTTTTTGGGCATTAATCTGGATTGCTCATACCTCTAAAACTTTAGCAAATGGTCCTGAATAAGCATCAGGAGAATGTGAAAAAAGAACTTTGCCTAGCACAATGAGCACCGTGATACCATAGAAATTACTACAGTCATTCTGGATCCCACAGGGTCACAGGAGTTCCCACAGTACCTCCCAATTTTAGAGTCAAATGCCTTCTTGAGATGCACATAGGCTGTAAGCCGACCTTGTTGAAACTCAAGACAGCATTCCACAAGAACTCGAAGAGCTAGAATACAGTCAACATTAGACTTCTTGGGCGTTAATCTGGATTGCTCAGACCTCTAAAACTTTAGCAAATGGTCCTGAATAAGCATCAGGAGAATGTGAAAGAAGAACTTTGCCTAGCACACTGAGCACTGTAATACCATGGTAATTACTACAGTCATGCTGGTCTCCTGTTCCTTTCCAGATAAGGGTGACCAAACCCTTTGTCCAGTCAGGAAGAATGACACCAGTCTGCCAAACAGCTTCTATGACAGCATGTAACCCCTTGATCATGGCTTCACCCTCAGCTTTAATCAGTTCTTCTAGGATGTCACGAACACCAGCTGCCCTACCACGT